>NW_027361888.1:735000-946827 GCF_039654945.1 Dendrobates tinctorius
TTTTTTTTAATGTTTTGTGATGGGGCCATGGATACCAGGATGGGGGCCAATTATAAGGATTGAGCTATGCATTCCAGGACTGGAATGGGGGGCCAGTCATACCCGAATAGTGATGGTGCCCTGCATACCAGGATAAGGATGGGGGCCATGCATACTACGATGAGATGGGGCACTGCATACCAGGAGCGGGATGGGGCCAATCATGCCAGAATAGGGATGGGACCCTGCATACTAGGACAAGATGGGGGCCCTGCATACCAGGATAAGGATGAGGACCATGCATACTATGACAAAATGGGGGCTCTGCATACCAGGATAAGGATGGGGCCATGCATACTAGGATAGGGATGAGGGATCTATGTATACCAAGGTAGGGATGAGGGGGCCATGTGTTATGAATGAGTCACCGGAGGAGGAAAAAACAAAACTGCAAGCTAAGTCCAGAAAACCGGAGAGGTTGGTAGCTAGCGGATTGCAGACCCCTGAGCCTATTCACAACAACTAACAGTAGCCGTGGAGCGTTCCTACGGTGGTCCTAGACGCCTCTTCATAGCTGGAGATCTAAATAAGCCTAAAGAAAGAAAGGGGAAATCTAAACTGCCCCAGAGCAGACCCCAAAGCAATAGACAGCCCCCAACATGTATTGTCAGTGAAAACAGATGAAAACACAGACAGAAAGACAGGCAGAGCAAACAATGGGGCCCAACTAACTAGATAGGAAAGGACAGAAAAGATGCTGGCTGCAATCCGCAAAAACCCTACCAAAAATGTCTCAACACGTCTGATAGGAAAAACGGCTCTGAAGTCACTAGACTTCAAAATCCCTATATCAGCACTCCGATATATTCTGAAGACAGAGCAAAAGAGATTTGACCGATCAGAGACAAAAATGGAAATTCAGTAGAGCCCCAGCCGGGGCTGGCAGAACACAAAACTAAGCAAATCAGACAAAATCTCATGGAACAATAACAGAGCAAAACTTAGCTTTTGGAGACAGGAACTGAACTGGAGGCCAGAGCTCAGAGCAGAGAAATCACCAGCAACCCTACAAGGCTGCCTTATATCCACTCAGAGATTCCGGATGTCCAATCGCAATCCACCTGTTCAGGTGACAGGTTTCTCCCATCCAAATCAGTTTCACCACCTCCTTTCACCAGTAGAGGGAGTTCATCGGACATCAAAGGTGAACGAGAAAATGAGCTCACAACAGTACCTCCCCCTTGAGTAGGGGTCACCGAACCCTCATCCACGCCACCAGGCCGATCAGGATGGGCCTGATGAAAAGCACGAACCAATCTTTCGGCATGAATATCAGATGCAGAGACCCAAGAATTATCCTCCTGGCCATAACCCTTCCACTTAACCAAATACTGGAGTCTCCGTCTAGTCAGACGAGAATCCAGTATCTTCTCAACCTCATATTCCACATTACCTTCAACCAATACAGGGTCAGGAGGTGCCACCACAGGAACTACTCGCTCAACAAACCTCTTCAACAGAGACTTATGAAACACGTTATGGATCTTAAATGTAACAGGAAGAGCCAATCGAAAAGAGACCGGATTAAGAATCTCCAAAATCTTGTAAGGTCCAATAAATCTAGGTTTCAACTTTGGAGAAGCCACCTTCATAGAGATATTCTTTGATGACAACCAAACCATATCACCCACCTTAAACCGGGGTCCAATGGTCCTATGCCGGTTGGAAAACCGCTGGGCCTTTTCCTGGGAGAGAGACAACTTATCCACCACTTGGTCCCAAATCTGGTGCATTCTCTCAACCACAGTGTCAACACCTGGACAGGCAGAAGACTCCAACTGCCCTGAAGAGAATAGAGGATGAAACCCAAAGTTACAAAAAAAAAGGTGACATCAAAGTGGCAGAACTAGCTCTATTATTTAAAGCAAATTCGGCCAAGGTCAAAAATGAGACCCAATCATCCTGATCAGCAGAGATAAAACATCTCAAATAAGACTCCAAAGTCTGGTTTGTTCTCTCCGTCTGCCCATTGGTCTGAGGGTGAAATGCAGAGGAGAAGGAAACTGAATTCCCAGCTTGGAACAAAAAGTCCTCCAAAATCTAGAGACAAACAACTCCTCTGTCAGATACAATGTTTTCAGGAATCCCATGCCCGCGATCCACCTGTTGCAAAAACAAGGGCACCAACTCTGAGGAAGATGGCAACTTAGGGAGTGGTACAAGATGGACCATCTTAGAGAATCTATCACAAATCACCCAGATAACAGTCATTCTCTGAGAGACAGGCAAATCAGAAATAAAATCCATTGAAATATGGGTCCATGGCCTCCTGGGCACCGGCAAAGGCATCAACAACCCACTAGAGCGAGAACAAGGTTTAGACCGGGACTAAGTCCCACAGGTCTGCACAAAATTCCTGACATCACGAGATAATGCGGGCCACCAAAAAGAGCAACTATCAGATTGCAGACCCCTGAACCTATCAACACAACTAGCAGTAGCCGTGGGGGGTTCCTACGATGCCCTAGACCCCTCAATCACAGCCGGAGCGCTAAATAGCCTAAAGACAGAAAAGGAAATCTAAACTGCCCCAGAGCAGACCCCAAAGTAAAAGGCAGCCCCCAACATATAATGACGGTGAAGCAAGATGAAAAACACTCACACAGATAGAAAGATAGGCTGAACAAACGATGGGGCCCAAGCTAGCTAAACAGAACAGGAAAGGAAGGTTGCTGTCTGCAATCTGCCACAACCCTATCAAAGACATAAGCCAACAAGCTGATATGAAAAAGACCCTGAAGTAGCTAGGCTTCAAAAACTAAATCAGCACTCAGGTATTTTCTGAAGACAGAGCTAAAGGAATTCAGCACACCCCAGCAGGGAAAGGCAGAAATCCAGAAAAACAAAGCAAAACAAAGTCTAAGCACAAATGCAAAAAGCCAAGCAGAAAACTTAGCTTTAGAGGAGCAGGAATTCAGACTGGTCTCCAAGGATCCCACAGAGAAATCACCCGCAGGGCAGAAGGGCGTCGGCAGCCTTATATCCAGTCAGTAACTCCACTCAGCCAGTCATCATCATCAGACTCAGGTGTTTGATAATCAGGCTCACTACCTTTCTTTACCAGAAGAGGGAGTTCCTCGGGCCTCAGTAGTGAAGGGGAAAATGAACTCACAACAGTACCTCCCCCTTGAGGAGGGGTCACCGAACCCTCAACCATGCCACCAGGGCGATCAGGGTGAGCCCGATGAAAGGCACGCACCAATCTTTTGGCATGAATATCAGAGGCAGAGACCCAGGAATTATCCCCCTGACCATAACCCTTCCACTTAACCAAATACTGGAGTCTTCGTCTAGCCAAACGGGAATCGAGTACTTTCTCTACCTCATATTCCATGTTACCTTCAACCAATACAGGGTCTGGAGGTGCCACCCCCGGAACAACAGGTTCAACAAACCTCTTCAACAAAGATTTATGGAACACATTATGGATTTTAAATGTGACAGGAAGAGCCAAACGAAAAGAGACCGGATTAATAATCTCCAAAATCTTGTAAGGTCCAATAAATCTAGGCTTAAACTTAGGAGAAGCCACCTTCATAGCAATATTTTTTGATGATAGCCACACCATATCACCAACCTTAAACGGGGGACCAATGGTCCTATGTCGGTTGGAAAACCGCTGGGCCTTTTCCTGGGAGAGAGATAACTTATCCACCACTTGGTCCCAGATCTGGTGCATTCTCTCCACCACAGTGTCAACACTTGGGCAGGCAGAGGGCTCCACCTGCCCTGAAGAAAATCGAGGATGAAACCCAAAGTTACAAAAAAAAGGTGACCTCAATGTGGCAGAACTAGCTCTATTATTTAAAGCAAATTCGGCCAAGGGCAAAAATGAAACCCAATCATCCTGATCAGCAGAAATAAAACATCTCAAATATGACTCCAAGGTCTGGTTTGTTCTCTCTGTCTGCCCATTGGTCTGAGGGTGAAAAGCAGAGGAGAAGGACAACTGAATTCCCAGCTTGGAACAGAAAGTTCTCCAAAATCTAGACACAAACTGGACTCCTCTGTCAGATACAATGTTCTCAGGAATCCCGTGCAAGCGAACCACCTGTTGTAAAAACAGGGGCACCAACTCAGAGGAAGACGGAAACTTAGGGAGTGGTACAAGATGAACCATCTTAGAGAACCTATCACAAATCACCCAAATAACAGTCATCCTTTGAGAGACAGGCATATCAGAGATGAAATCCATTGAAATATGGGTCCATGGCCTCTTGGGGACAGGCAAAGGCATCAACAACCCACTAGAGCGAGAACACGATTTAGACCGGGCGCACGTCCCACAGGACTGCACAAAATTCCTGACATCACGAGACAAGGAGGGCCACCAAAAAGACCGACTCACCAGATCTCTAGTACCAAAAATACCTGGATGACCAGCCAAAGCAGAGCAATGAACTTCAGACATCACTCTCTTCTTCCACTGGTCAGGAACATACAACTTTCCACTGGGACAACGCTCAGGTTTGTCCTCCTTGAACTCTTCCAGAGCACGTCTCAAATCGGGCGAGATGGCAGAAAGAACTACCCCTTCGCCTAAGATGGTAGCAGGCTTGGTCACCACAGGAGAATCAGCAAAGAAGCTCCTAGAGAGGGCGTCTGCCTTGACATTCTTAGTTCCAGGAAGAAAAGAAACCACAAAATCAAAACGTGTAAAAAACAAGGCCCACCTAGCCTGTCTAGGTTTCAAGTGCTTAGCCGACTCTAGGTAAATCAAATTCTTGTGGTCAGTGAGGACCACGACTTGATGCTTAGCTCCCTTCAGCAAATGTCTCCACTCCTCAAATGCCCATTTCATGGCCAACAGTTCCCGATTCCCCACATCATAGCTACGTTCAGATGGAGAGAACTTTCGGGAAAAGAAAGCACAGGGATTCATTTTAGATGTTACAGGATCCTTTTGGGACAAAACAGCTCCTGCACCAATCTCAGAAGCATCCACCTCTACCTGGAACGGAAGTGAGACATCAGGTTGCCGCAAAACCGGGGCGGAGGTGAATCTTCGCTTCAGCTCCTGAAAGGAAGAAACAGCCTCCGGAGACCAATTTAACACATCAGCACCCTTCTTAGTCAAATCAGTCAATGGCTTGGCAATACTAGAAAATTTTGCTATAAATTTCCGATAAAAATTAGCAAAACCCAAAAACTTCTGGAGGGCCTTCAAAGAAGTGGGCTGAACCCAATCATAAATGGCCTGTACCTTGGCCGGGTCCATTTCAATAGTTGACCGGGACAAAATAAATCCCAAAAAAGAAATCCTCTGTACTCCAAAAAGGCATTTAGATCCTTTGACATACAGGGAATTCTCCCTCAAGATCCGGAACACAGTCCAAATATGTTCCGCGTGAGAATCCCAATCCTTGGAGAAGATCAAAATATCATCCAGATAGATAATCAAAAATTTATCGACAAAATCTCGGAAAATATCGTTCATGAAGCACTGGAAGACAGAAGGGGCATTAGTGAGCCCAAAAGGCATCACCAGGTACTCAAAATGTCCCTCCGGAGTATTAAACGCCGTCTTCCATTCATCCCCATGCTTAATGCGAATAAGATTATACGCCCCCCTGAGGTCAAGCTTGGTAAACCAGCAAGCACCTTTAACTCTGGAGAATAGATCAGAAATCAGGGGTAACGGATACTGATATTTAACAGTAATTTTGTTGAGGGCACGATAATCAATACAAGGTCGTAATGATCCATCCTTTTTGGCTACAAAAAAAAACCCGGCACCTAAGGGTGACGAGGATGGTCTAATATGACCCTTCTCCAACGCCTCCTTAATATAGGATTGCATAGCCTCGTGCTCGGGTACAGATAAATTGAAGAGCCGACCCTTGGGAAATTTACACCCCGGGCTCAGTTCAATTGCACAGTCATAACTCCTATGAGGAGGCAGAGACGCAGACTCATTCTCACTAAATACATCATAAAAGTCCGCCAAATAATCAGGAACATCATGCGACTGAGGAGAGGTGGAAAACACCGGAGCCTCACTAAGGGCACACCGACAACCCCAACTCACCACAGACACAGATTTCCAATCCAAAACTGGATTATGAATTTGTAACCAGGGAAACCCCAGAACAATAGTATCATGCAGATTATGCAACACCAAAAATCTGCAATTTTCTTGATGGTCTGGGGCAACCCGCATTACCACCTGGGTCCAAAACTGAGGTTTATTTTTAGCCAAAGGAGTAGCATCAATCCCCCTCAAAGGGATCGGCGTCTGCAGAGGTGTCATCGGAAATCCACAACGTTTAGCAAAATCCAAGTCCATTAGGTTTAGGGCTGCTCCCGAATCCACAAAAGCCTTGGTGGAAAATGTGGACAGGAAGCAGATCAGAGTAATAGCCAGAAGAAACTTAGGTTGAACACCACCAACAGAAAACGTGTGTGCAAAGCGTTTCTCTCGTTTAGGACAGACAGAAATAATATGCGAGGCATCTCCACAGAAAAAACACAACTTATTACGCCTTCTGAACTCCTAATGCTGCTCTCTGGAAAAAACTCTATCACATTGCATAGGTTCAGACATTTGTTCAACAGGTGGCAACACCTCTCGTGCAGCTTTGCGTTTGCGCAAACGCCGATCAATCTGAATGGCTAATGACATAGAATCGTCAAGACCAGAGGGAACAGGAAATCCCACCATAGTATCTTTTACGGCTTCTGACAACCCCTTCCGAAAGAGAGCAGCCAAGGCATTATCATTCCAGGTAGTAAGTACTGCCCACTTTCGGAATTTTTGACAGTTCAATTCTGCAGAATCACGACCCTGGTTCAATGCCAGCAGGGTCTTTTCAGCCTGATCAATGGCATTAGGTTCATCATACAACAACCCCAAGGCCTGAAAAAATGCGTTCACATTAGTCAGAATAGGATCATCTGGTTTCAAAGAAAACGCCCAATCCTGGGGATCACCACGCAACAAAGAGATGACAATTTTAACCTGCTGCACGGAGCTCCCTGACGAGTTAGGCTTCAAGGCAAAAAATAATTTACAATTATTTTTGAAATTCAAAAATTTAGACCGATCCCCAAAAAATACATCAGGTGTAGGAATCTTTGGTTCAGCAGCATGTGAATGAGCAAGGTAGGCGGAAATTCCCCGCACTTCCGCAGCGAACTGCTCCACACGATCAGACAATTGCTTTATCTCCATTGAGAGAAAAAAATTCCCCCTACGGCCTCAGAGATATAGAGGAAAAAATATACAGACTTTTTTTTTTTTGTACAATTCTTTCCTGCTATTGAGTACCCTGGATCTGCGGTATGTCGGGTGATTCTGTTATGATTGAGTCACCGTAGGAGGCAGACACAAAAATAGAAGCTACGTCCAGAAAACCAGAGAAGTTGGCAACTATCAGATTGCAGACCCCTGAACCTATCAACACAACTAGCAGTAGCCGTGGGGGGTTCCTACGATGCCCTAGACCCCTCGATCACAGCCGGAGCGCTAAATAGCCTAAAGACAGAAAAGGAAATCTAAACTGCCCCAGAGCAGACCCCAAAGTAAAAGGCAGCCCCCAACATATAATGACGGTGAAGCAAGATGAAAAAACACTCACACAGATAGAAAGATAGGCTGAGCAAACGATGGGGCCCAAGCTAGCTAAACAGAACAGGAAAGGAAGGTTGCTGTCTGCAATCTGCCAAAACCCTATCAAAGACATAAGCCAACAAGCTGATATGAAAAAGACCCTGAAGCAGCTAGGCTTCAAAAACTAAATCAGCACTCAGGTATTTTCTGAAGACAGAGCTAAAGGAATTCAGCACACCCCAGCAGGGAAAGGCAGAAATCCAGAAAAACAAAGCAAAACAAAGTCTAAGCACAAATGCAAAAAGCCGAGCAGAAAACTTAGCTTTAGAGGAGCAGGAATTCAGACTGGTCTCCAAGGATCCCACAGAGAAATCACCCGCAGGGCAGAAGGGCGTCGGCAGCTTTATATCCAGTCAGTAACTCCACTCAGCCAGTCATCATCATCAGACTCAGGTGTTTGATAATCAGGCTCACTACCTTTCTTTACCAGAAGAGGGAGTTCCTCGGGCCTCAGTAGTGAAGGGGAAAATGAACTCACAACAGTCCACCTCTACCTGAAACGGGAGTGAGACATCAGGTTGCCGCAAAACCGGAGCAGAAGTGAACCTCCGCTTCAGCTCCTGAATGGAAGAAACAACCTCTGGAGACCAATTCAGCACATCAGCACCCTTCTTAGTCAAATCAGTCAATGGTTTGGCAATACCTGAAAAATTAGCTATAAATTTACGATAAAAATTAGCAAAAACTTCTGGAGGGCCTTCAAAGAAGTGGGCTGAACCCAATCATAAATGGCCTGTACCTTGGCCGGGTCCATTTCAGTAGTTGATGGAGACAAAATAAATCCCAAAAATGAAATCCTCTGTACACCAAAAAGGCATTTCCACACCTTAACATCCAGGGAATTCTCCCTCAAAATCCAGAACACAGTCCAAACATGTTCCACATGAGAATCCCAATCCCTGGAAAAGATCAAAATATCATCCAGATAGATGATCAAAAATGTATCCACAAAGTCCCGTAAAATTTCATTCATGAAGCACTGGAAGACAGAAGGGGCATTAGTGAGCCCAAAAGTGATCACCAGGTACTCAAAATGTCCCTCCGGAGTATTAAACGCCGTCTTCCATTCATCCCCATGCTTAATGCGAATAAGATTATATGCCCCCCTGAGGTCAAACTTGGTAAACCAGCAAGCACCTTTAACTCTGGAGAATAGATCAGAAATCAGGGGTAACGGATACTGATATTTAACAGTAATTTTGTTGAGGGAACGATAGTCAATACAAGGCCTTAATGAACCATCTTTCTTGGCCACGAAAAAAAACCCAGCACCCAAGGGTGAAGAGGATGGTCTAATATGACCCTTCTCCAATGACTCCTTAATATAAGGTCGCATAGCCTCATGCTCGGGTACAGATAAATTGAAAAGTCGACCCTTGGGAAATTTAAACCCAGGGCTCAGCTCAATTGCACAGTCATAACTCCTATGAGGAGGCAAAGACGCAGACTTATTCTCACTAAATACGTCATAAAAATCAGCCAAATAGTCAGGAACATCATGCGACTGGGGAGAGGTGGAGAAAACAGGAGTGTCACTAACAGCACACTGACAACCCCAACTCACCACAGACACAGATTTCCAATCCAAAACTGGATTATGGATTTGCAACCAGGGAAACCCCAGAACAATGGTATCATGCAAATTATGCAACACCAAAAATCTGCAATTTTCTTGATGGTCCGGGGCGACCCGCATTACCACCTGGGTCCAAGAGTGAAGTTTATTCTTCGCCAAAGGAGTAGCATCAATACCCCTCAAAGGGATAGGTGTATGCAGAGGTGTCATAGGAAACCCACAACGTTTAGCAAAATCCAAGTCCATCAGGTTCAGAGCCGCTCCTGAATCCACAAAAGCCTTTGCGGAAAATGTGGACAGGGAGCAGATCAGAGTAATTGCCAGAAGAAACTTAGGTTGTACACCACCCACAGCAAATGTGTGTGCAAAACGTTTCTCTCCCTTAGGGCAGACAGAAATATTATGAGAGGCATCTCCACAGAAAAAACACAGCTTATTACGCCTTCTGAACTCCTGACGTTGCTCCCTAGACAAAACTCTATCACATTGCATAGGTTCAGACATTTGTTCAACAGGTGGCAACATTTCTCGTGTAATTTTACATTCACGTAAACGCCGATCAACCTGAATGGCTAATGACATAGAATCGCCAAGACCAGAGGGAACAGGAAATCCCACCATAGTATCTTTTACGGTTTCTGACAAACCCTTCCGAAAGAGAGCTGCCAAGGCACCATCATTCCAGGTAGTAAGGACCGCCCACGTTCGGAATTTTTGACAGTACAACTCTGCAGAATCCCGACCCTGGCTCAGTGCCAACAGGGCTTTTTCAGCTTGATCAATAGCATTAGGTTCATCATACAACAACCCCAAGGATTGAAAAAATGCGTCCACATTAGTTAGAATAGGATCATCAGGTGTCAAAGAAAACGCCCAATCCTGGGGATCGCCGCACAGCAAAGAGATGATAATTTTAACCTGCTGCACAGAGCTCCCCAATGAACTAGGCTTCAAGGCAAGAAATAATTTACAATTATTCTTAAAATTCAAAAATTTAGACCGATCCCCAAAAAACACATCAGGAGTAGGAATCTTTGGTTCAGCAGCATGTGAATGAGCAAGATAGGCAGAAATTCCCCGCACTTCAGCAGCGAGATGCTCCACACGATCAGACAATTGCTTAATCTCCATTAAGAAAAAATTCCTCCTACGGCCCCAGAGAAAAAGAGGAAAAAATATACATTAAAAAAAAAAAAATTCTGACACTTTTTTTTTTTTTACAATTCCTTCCTGCTATTGAGTACCCTAGAATCTGCGGTATGGCTGGTGATTCTGTTATGAATGAGTCACCGGAGGAGGAAAAAACAAAAATGCAAGCTAAGTCCAGAAAACCAGAGAGGTTGGTAGCTAGCGGATTGCAGACCCCTGATCCTATTCACAACAACTAACAGTAGCCGTGGAGCATTCCTACGGTGGTCCGAGACGCCTCTTCACATCCTGAGAACTAAATAAGCCTAAAGAAAGAAAGGGGCAATCTAAACTGTCCCAGAGCAGACCCCAAAGCAATAGACAGCCCCCAACATGTATTGTCGGTGAAAACAGATGAAAACACAAACACAGACAGAAAGACAGGCAAACGATGGGGCCCGACTAACTAGATAGGAAAGGACAGAAAAGATGCTGGCTGCAATCCGCAAAAACCCTACCAAAAATGTCCCAACACGTCTGACAGGAAAAACGGCCCTGAAGTCACTAGACTTCAAAATCCCTATCTCAGCACTCCGATATATTCTGAAGACAGAGCAAAAGAGATTTAACGGATCAGAGGGAGTTCATCGGACATCAAAGGTGAACGAGAAAATGAGCTCACAACAGCCATGTGTATCAGAATAGGGATGAGGGGACCATATATACCAGGATAGGGGATATTAAGTACAGAATTAACCACATTTTTTGCTTCAATTTTCTTTTCCTAATTTCCTGTAAAACCTAGGTGTGTCTTATAGTGCAAAAAATACGGTATATATATATTTTTTTTTCTCAGTGAGCTCATTCCTCACGTTTAGAAAGAACACCGTGAGCACAACTCAAGATGGTGCTAAGGTTAGGTTCCCAAACCGTTAAAGCAACAAATATGAACCTAGCACTCAACTTAAAGGTATTTGTAAGGCAGTTTATTGTAGTACACGAAAAAAGACGTTTCGGTCAATTTGACCTTCTTCAGTAACGTGTGGTATATACAGTGGGGAAAAAAAGTATTTAGTCAGTCAGCAATAGTGCAAGTTCCACCACTTAAAAAGATGAGAGGCGTCTGTAATTTACATCATAGGTAGACCTCAACTATGGGAGACAAACTGAGAAAAAAAAATCCAGAAAATCACATTGTCTGTTTTTTTTTCATTTTATTTGCATATTATGGTGGAAAATAAGTATTTGGTCAGAAACAAGCAATCAAGATTTCTGGCTCTCACAGACCTGTAACTTCTTCTTTAAGAGTCTCCTCTTTCCTCCACTCATTACCTGTAGTAATGGCACCTGTTTAAACTTGTTATCAGTATAAAAAGACACCTGTGCACACCCTCAAACAGTCTGACTCCAAACTCCACTATGGTGAAGACCAAAGAGCTGTCAAAGGACACCAGAAACAAAATTGTAGCCCTGCACCAGGATGGGAAGACTGAATCTGCAATAGCCAACCAGCTTGGAGTGAAGAAATCAACTGTGGGAGCAATAATTAGAAAATGGAAGACATACAAGACCACTGATAATCTCCCTCGATCTGGTGCTCCACGCAAAATCCCACCCCGTGGGGTCAGAATGATCACAAGAACGGTGAGCAAAAATCCCAGAACCACGCAGGGGGACCTAGTGAATGAACTGCAGAGAGCTGGGACCAATGTAACAAGGCCTACCATAAGTAACACACTACGCCACCATGGACTCAGATCCTGCAGTGCCAGACGTGTCCCACTGCTTAAGCCTGTACATGTCCGGGCCCGTCTGAAGTTTGCTAGAGAGCACTTGGATGATCCAGAGGAGTTTTGGGAGAATGTCCTATGGTCTGATGAAACCAAACTGGAACTGTTTGGTAGAAACACAACTTGTCGTGTTTGGAGGAAAAAGAATAGTGAGTTGCATCCATCAAACACCATACCTACTGTAAAGCATGGTGGTGGAAACATCATGCTTTGGGGCTGTTTCTCTGCAAAGGGGCCAGGACGACTGATCCGGGTACATGAAAGAATGAATGGGGCCATGTATCGTGAGATTTTGAGTGCAAACCTCCTTCCATCAGCAAGGGCATTGAAGATGAAACGTGGCTGGGTCTTTCAACATGACAATGATCCAAAGCACACCGCCAGGGCAACGAAGGAGTGGCTTCGTAAGAAGCATTTCAAGGTCCTGGAGTGGCCTAGCCAGTCTCCAGATCTCAACCCTATAGAAAACCTTTGGAGGGAGTTGAAAGTCCGTGTTGCCAAGCGAAAAGCCAAAAACATCACTGCTCTAGAGGAGATCTGCATGGAGGAATGGGCCAACATACCAACAACAGTGTGTGGCAACCTTGTGAAGACTTACAGAAAACGTTTGACCTCTGTCATTGCCAACAAAGGATATATCACAAAGTATTGAGATGAAATTTTGTTTCTGACCAAATACTTATTTTCCACCATAATATGCAAATAAAATGAAAAAAAACAGACAATGTGATTTTCTGGATTTTTTTTTCTCAGTTTGTCTCCCATAGTTGAGGTCTACCTATGATGTAAATTACAGACGCCTCTCATCTTTTTAAGTGGTGGAACTTGCACTATTGCTGACTGACTAAATACTTTTTTTCCCCACTGTAGATTGTGTAGAGCTTATAGGCATCTATCAGAAAGGACGATGGTGCTTTAGGCATTGAGGAGAATGATCTCTCTAAGGTAATGAGCTTGTCAGTATATAGGAGAGGGGCAAATGTGCCTCCAGATGCGGTGTCCACCGCATTCCTCACGTTTGGCCTCATTAAAATAAAAACACTCCTACTCCGCTGGCGTGCCGGCTCCACTTCAGTGGTGTTGAGACTCACTGTCCCGGGGCTTATGTGATGTTGTCACATCACACGAGCCCTGCACCCAATCAGCGGCAGCTTCACTGTTCCTTCGGACATATTGAACATGAACAGGAAGCCAGGGCTGCGGCTGCTCTCTGACGGCCTCATGATGCTTGATTTGTCCGAAGGTGGGGACAGTGATGCAAGCGCCGATTGGGCACAGGGCTCACATGACGTAAAAACCTCAAGAGACCCCAGAAAGCAAGTACCGACAACCTTTTTTAACATCAAAAATCCCACACAGGGAAAAGTCATTATTATACCTAGAGTGTGAGAAATGAATTACAGGAAAATAGTATTTTGTTGACCTTCAAAAATAACTCAGACGGGGAGAACCTATATATATTATTCACAGATTGTACAAAAACATGATGCACACGGCGTGTGTCCAAGATGGAATATTATATGGGAGTTTTATAGAATAAATTCAAGGTGAGAATATTATATGGGAGTTTTATAGAATAAATTCAAGGTGAGAATATTATATGGGAGTTTTATAGGATAAATTCAAGGTGAGAATATTATATGGGAGTTTTATAGGATAAATTCAAGGTGAGAATATTATATGGGAGTTTTATAGAATAAATTCAAGGTGAGAATATTATATGGGAGTTTTATAGGATAAATTCAAGGTGAGAATATTATATGGGAGTTTTATAGGATAAATTCAAGGTGAGAATATTATATGGGAGTTTTATAGGATAAACCAAATACCAACAGAAAATAAACGACCCAAAACAAACATTTATCAGTAAAAATAACTCCTCTTAATTAGGTAAAGTATGAAAGAATTGCTCCATATTCCGATACCCGTCGCATCTTCATTTTTCATGATCTTGGGTTGGGTGAAGGCTTATTTTTTGTGTGCCGAGCTGACGCTTTTAATGATACCGTTTTGGTGCAGATACGATCTTTTGATCGCCTGTTATTGTATTTTAATGCAATCGTGTGGCGACCAAAAAAACTTAATTCTGGCATTTTTTTTTTACGTTTTTTCTCATTACGCCGTTTAGTGATTGGGTTAATTCATTTTTTATGTTGATAGATCGGGTGATTCTGAATGCAGCAATACCAAATATGTATATTTTTTTATTGTTTTATTTTAAATGGGGCAAAAGGGGGAATTTGAACTTTCATATTTTTTTTAACTTTTTTAATATTTTTAAAAACATTTTTTTTTTTACTTTTGGCATTGTGAAGACATACAGCTTTGTTCCTTAATTAACCAGACGACTATTTTTAGCAAACGAAGAATAATAGAATGTTATCTGTATGTTGGCTTTAAATTTAAGTGTTTAATTTCTAGTTGGTCAAGAAAACAGACTTTTGTTTGTGTAAGCCGGTAATATTGACTTTTATTGTGCGCTTATCCTTGATCACTAGTGATGTTTGCTGATATGCTAATTATGCATTGTGTTATGGAGCCAGTTTGTTGACTTCTAAAGCAGAGAGGGAAAAACTATGCAAATAGTTTAAATAATTGAGGGACACGGGTCTATCATTCTATAGGAAATAACCTAGGGATTTTCAGCCTCGGTTGGAAAGAATACAGATCTGCTCCATTGACCATTGCTGAACCATGGATATGTGTAGAGAAGCCAGGTTGTGATCCTCGGATCAACTGTCCTTGCACCTTGTATGGACTCAATGGACTGTCATCTTCCTACACTTGTTGTTACCCCATCTCTGTGTGCGTGCCACAGGTGGAGTAGTTGACAGCTGACATGTGCCTGAAAAGATGTGGGCTCAGCGACGGAGCCCACATCAAAGGAAGGGAGTCCGACATTGGCGTACATTTATGCCCAATATCGGAAAGGGATTAAAGGGGATTGTTTTTACAGAGACAGAAGTGGTAATCAATCATGTATACATACAGATAGTTGCAAAAATACACAGCTTCTAATGGTAAATAGTATAGAGTTACCACAAGAAAATATAATTTGTGTAAACCATGTGTAGATATAAAAATGCAGGCAAATGTCAAATGTTGTAACTCCACAAATAATTAAGAGTGGTGTAAGGTATGAAAGTGTGGTGTACTTAATTATTTGTACCAACTGTCCAACTGGGGGGTCTGTATGTGGAAGAGACAGGGCAAAAACTTAGAACAAGGATGAATTCTGACAACTACACAATAAGAGAAAAAAGAATAGATCTACCTGTGGCAAAACATTTTTGCAGCCCTGATCACAGCACCATGGACATGAAATTACTTGTATTAAAAAGGTAACTTCAAATCTCAGAGAAACAGAAGGATCTGGGAGTATAAACTCATGACAGCCTTTGACACTCTCAATGCAGGAATGAATGTGTCACATGGATTTATGTCTTTTTATATAAATTAAGGAATTTTCTTCTCAGACCTTGTTGGGTATCACAACACAGAACCAGACCCCTACCAGGGGACAATAAAACTTTCACACTCCTAATCTATGAACTGTTCCAATATTTGTGGCCACCACTGTTTATCCCTCTCCCATAATGATAGTTCTACTTCACGTCATTTGTCTTACCTATTGCATGATGTCTGTGCTATGTGATTCTTCAGATTTTGTATTATTCTATGCCTGAAGAGACCTGAGTTGTCTGGAAAGCTTGCAATGTGTTACCATCTTTTCAGTTAGCCATTAACCCCTTTACCCCCAAGGGTGGTTTGCACGTTAATGCCCGGGCCAATTTTTACAATTCTGACCACTGTCCCTTTATGAGATAATAATTCTGGAACGCTTCCATGGATCCCGGTGATTCTGACATTGTTTTCTCATGACATATTTTACTTCATGTTAGTGGTAAAATTTCTTTGACATGACTTGCGTTTATTTGTGAAAAAAATGGAAATTTGGTGGAAAATTTAGCAATTTTCCAATTTTGAATTTTCATGCCCATTAATCACACAGATATGTCACACAAAAGACTTAATAACATTTCCCACATGTCTACTTTACATCATCACAATTTTGGAACCATAAGGTTTAGGAAGTTATAAGGGTTAGAAGTTGACCAGCGATTTCTCATTTCTACAACACCATTTTTTTTTAGGGACCACATCACATTTGAAGTCACTTTGAGGGGTCTATATGATAGAAAATACCCAAAAGTGATACCATTTTGAAAACTGCACCCCTCAGGGTGCTCAAAACCACATGTCAGAAGTTTACTAACCCTTCTGGTGCTTCACAGGAATTTTTGGAATGTTTTTTCCCCAAGGGTAACAGGAAAATTTGGACTGCAAAAGTTATTGTGCAATTTGTCCTGAGTACACTGATACCTGATATGTGGGGGTAAACAACTGTTTGGGCGCTTGGTAGAGCTCGGAAGGGAAGGAGTGCCATTTGACTTTTTCAACACAAAATTGGCTGGAATTGAGATTGGACGCTATGTTGTGTTTGGATAGCCCCTGATGTGCCTAGACAGTAGACAGTGGAAATCCCTACAAGTGACCCCTTTTTGGAAAATACACCCCCAAGGAACTTATCTAAATGTGTGATATGAACTTTGAACGCCCAGGCGTTTCACTATAGCGTCTGGGCGTGAAAATATAAAAATAATTTTTTCTAAAAACATGATTTTTAGTCCCCAATATTTTATTTTCCCAAGGGCAACAGTAGAAATTGGACCCCAAAAGTTGTCCAATTTCTCCTGAGTACACTGATACACCATATGTGGCAGAAAAGTACTGTATGGGTGCACATTGGGGCTCAGAAGGGAAGTAGTGATGTTTTAGAATGCAGACTTTGATGGAATGGTCTGCCCGTGTCATGTCGCGTTTGGAGAGCCCCTGATGTGCCTAAACAGTGGAAACCCCCCACAAGTGACCCCATTTGGGAAACTAGACCCCCCCAGGGAACTTATCTAGATGTGTGGTGAGCACTTTGAACCTCAAATGCTTCACAGAAGTTTATAACGTAGAGCCATAAAAGTAAAAAATATTTTTTTCCACAAAAATGATCTTTTCTAAGCCAATTTTTTATTTTCTCAAGGGTAACAGAAGAAATTGGACCCCAAGAGTTATTGTGCAAATTGTCCTGAGTATGCTGATATCCCATATGTGGGGGTAAACCACTGTTTAGGTGCATGGCAGAGCTCAGAAGGGAAGGAGCGCTAGATTTTACTGTTATGGTTTGCAGGTGCCATGACACACTGGGATAGCCCATGAGGTGCCAGAACAGCAGAACCCCCTATAAGTGACCCCATTTTATGAATTACACCTCTCAATGAATTCATCTAGGGTTTGCAGTGATCATATAGACATCATGGGTGTGTCACAGAATTTTATACCATTGGGCAGCCATGCGGAGAGACGCGGGAGGAACGGAGCGCTATTTGCCTATTCAAGTGAATGGGTCTGTGCACATGTCAGTGTGTTTCCACGGACCGTGTGTCCATGAGCAAAACACGCTGACGTCGATTTTGAATGTCAGCGTGGGCCAGCATACGTGCACACATAAAACACATGGATGTCATTCATGTGACACGCATTGGCACCGGGGAAGAAGCGTTACAGTAAGCGCTGTTCCCCAGCGCCAGGTGCTGAACACGACTCTCATCATTCTCCCCTGCTTGTGCCGATCGCCAGCACAGTACCAGTACCCGAAATATCAGGACATGTGAATGAGGTGTTATAGCGGGTTTTTACGTTTGGCAGCTGTCACACACTAAAAGATGCTTTTCATTGTAAAAATAGTTTTTGCATCACCACATTTTGAGAGCTATAATTTTTTGACATTTTTTGATCACTTTTTATTCTGATTTTTGGATGCAGAATGAACAAAAACCATCAATTCATGAATTTCTTTTGGGGGGGGGCGTTTATACCGTTCCAGGTGTGGTAAAATTGATAAAGCAGTTTTATTCTTCGGGTCAGTACGATTACAGCAATACCTCATTTATATCATTTTTTATGTTTATACAATAAAAACTATTTTATATAAAAAATAATTATTTTTTCATCGCTTTTTTCTGAGAGCTATAACTTTTTTATTTTTCCGCTGATGACACTGTATGGGGGCTTTTTTTTGTGGGACAAGATGACGTTTTCAGCGGTACCATGTTTATTTATTGATCACGTGTTTTTCCACTTTTTGCATGGCGGTATGAAGACAAAGCGTTTTTTGCCTTTGCTTTTATGGTGTTCACTAAAGGGGTTACCTAGTGGAACAGTTTTATAGGTTGGGTCGTTATGGACGTGGCAATACATTATATGTGTACTTTTACTGTTTAGATTTTTTTTAATTCAAATATTTAATGTTAGAATAAATATTGACTTTTTTATTATTATTATTTTTTTTTTTTTTCTTTTCTATTTTTACAATTAGTTACATTTTTTTTTATTTCATTCTATCTTTTACACTTTGTCCCACTATGGGACAGTCATTTTTTGCAGGCTGATCGCTTCTATGGCAGGCAGATGAAGCAGCATCCCCATGCTATAGAACAGGGGTGGGGAATCTTCTTTCTTCCAAAGGCCATTTGGATATTTATACCATCCTTCGGGGGCCGTACAAACTCCACCCACAAAGTACATCCTGACTCTGGCACTGGTTTCATGACTTAATCTTTCATTGTATGCCCTTCAATGTTCAGTAGTGAACACTGTGTGTGTGTGCTAACAGAGCAAGAAGAAATTAATGAGCTTCTGGCAATCACAATACAGCTCCCTGCCCAAGAATGCAGTCCCTGAGAATCTGCTCAAGGGCCTGATAAAAGGTCATCGAGGGCCATAAATGGCCCTGGGGCCTGAGGTTCCCCACCCCTGCTATAGAAGCTGTCAGCACTGCACTCAGTGCCCTGACACTGAGTGACTTCCTGACTTGCACTGCGCATGACAAGGAAGTTTCTTCGCTCTGGTGGTGACAACATCAGGTTACCATGGCAGTGATCGCGACCTCGCATCACGTTGTGGGGTCTCTGATCCAAAGGCAGAGGGACTGTCAGCCCTCTGCCTGCTCCTGGAATGCTGTGATCGTGTTCGATTGCAGTATTTTGGGGGATAAAATGCCGGGATCGGTCTGTGACTGCTCCTGGCACTTAGTGCTGGGTGTCAGCTGTGAGAATCAGCTGACACCTGGCCGCGATCGGCCGCACACCACCCGTGTGCACCACCGATCGCCGAGACATACTATTCCATCAATGGTCAAATTGGCCCAGGGCACATGGACGGAATAGTACGCCTGATGTAAGAAAGGGGTTAAACACAATACCACCCCTCTTATTTATTGTATTACGCTGCATTTGAAACTAAATAATTACGGCATGATGAAAATCAGCTTAAAGTTTCATGGACTATTGTACACCTTTCCATCTTACCCCCCCACCTTAGTTCATATGATCCCTATTTTTTGTGCTTCAGTTTTCCTTGGTTTTTCCTTTTCTCTAGGAGCCAAGTCATATGTGATGCCCCTATCACCGACTCTATTGTCTCTGCGCTGACTGTAGGACTTGTAGCTGTTTAACATTTAATAAAAATTCATTGGTTAAAAAAAAGCTGTCCGGTTGGGTTATGAAACGAGCCGTGTCCTCCTGATTCTCCCCTTCTGAATTCAGATCTGACAATGACAATTTTACTTGTCCCTTGTTTCTATGATATCTAAAAGTTTTCCTTTTACCGCTACATGTTATTGATACATAAAAGTTTCAGTACTCGGAAACATTAATTTTGCAAATATAAAGATGCGTGATATTTTGTTAGGCCAATTGTCTGATACTTCGAGGAAGCTTAGCAGCAATTCCAATATCTAAAACATATCTAAACACTATTACGAATTATAAACAGTTACAAAAATTGCATTATAAAATTTGGTCCACTGTTGTGAACTCATTTTCTGGTTTACCTCTGACTTCTGGTGAGGGTGGTGGAGCTGGCTGTGTTGACAGAGGAGTCGTGAGTTCTCCATCTGGGCTCCCTCTAGTGGTGACAGTAGGTAATGAAGCTGATCTAAATTGCAGAGTCCTGCCACCTGAGGAGGAGGACTGTGAGTGGACATCAGGAGTCTCTAACTGGATTTAAGACAGCCGACTCCCTAATTTTGTGCTGGTGATTTTCCTGCCCTGAGGTTCTGGATTCCAGTTCTGTTCCTGCCTTCTCAAGCTAAGTGTGCTCTGCTATTTTTTCACATGAGATTTGGTCTGGTTTACTCAGTTTTTGTGGTCAGCCAGCCCCTGCTGGGGCTGTGCTGAATTTCCATTCTTATGTCTCTATTTATGCCAGTTTGTTTTTTGTCCCAGATCAGATTGGTCTCTTTTTGCTCTGTCTTCAGAATATACCAGAGTGCTGATAAAGGGAATTGAAGTCTAGCGACTTCAGGGTTTTTGTTATCAGAAAGTGTTGGACATTTTTTGGCAGGGTTTTGTGCGTGATTGCAGACAGCATCTTTCCTTTCCTGTCCTTTCTAGTTAGTGTGGGCCCCATCGTTTGCTCAGCCTATTTTTCTATCTGAGTTTGTGTTTTCATCTTGTCTCACCGACAATACATGTTTGGGGGCTGTCTATTGCTTTGGGGTCTGCTCTGGGGCAGTTTAGATTTCCCTTTTATTGCTTTAGGCTTATTTAGTTCTCCGGCTGTGACAAGGCGCCTAGGATCATCGTAGGTACGCTCCACGGCTACTGCTAGTTGTGTGGATAGGATCAGGGGTCTACAATCCGCTTAGTTACCAACCTCTCTAGTTTTCTGTGGCTTAGCTTGTTTTTGTTTTTCCTCCTCGGTGACTCATTCATAACAGTCCTCATTCAGTGACAACTCTTTTTGCTTGTCTCTTGTACTCCTGCACCGGGTCATCTCTTACAATGGCCCAACGTTATCTACAAGCATTGATGGATTCCATTGTCCTTGATCTCTTGTTTCCATAGGTGCAATATCTTGGTGAAATCTCTCACCGTGCTCATCGCTCAATACTTCGCAGTTTGGTTGAAAAATGTCTTGATGCGAATGTAAGAAATGAATCTTTAAGGACATGTACAGCCAAGATCCTGACACAGTGCGGAAAATAAGTATTTGATACGCTGCCGATTTTGCAAGTTTTCCCTCCTACAAAGAATGGAGAAGTCTGTAATATTTATCACAGGTACACTTCAACGGTGAGAGAAAATCTAAAAATAAAAAAAACAGAAAATCACATTGTATGATTTTAAAATAATGAAATTGCATGTTATTGCATGAAATAAGTATATGATCACCGACCAACCACCAAGAATTCAGACTCTCATAGACCTTTTAGTTTTTCTTTAAAAAGCCCTTCTACTCTGCTTTCACCTGTATTAATTGCAACCGGTTTGAACTTGTTACCTGTATAAAAGTGTCATGTCTGCCATGTCTGTTTTGTCTCAAGAACTCCTGGAGTGATGTGCATGTGCATATCTTGTCTGCTGTCCGGCATGTTCGCTAGAGCAGTGTGCACACTCACCTCATGTCTGAGCTGCAGGATGCCTGCGTTTCTGCTCTGCCTTCTGTGATCTTCTCGTCTTGTCTAGAGTCCCTGATCATGTGTCCCTGCCTGGATCCTGCACTGTCTGGTTCTGCAATCATCTCGTCATGTCTGGAACGCTGATCATGTGACGTTTCCTAAAGATCCTGCACTGTCTGGTTCGGTAATCATCTCGTCATGTCTGGAACTCTGATCATGTGACCTGTCTAGGTTTCAGCACTGATTCTGCAGTCATCTCGTCATGTCTGGATCTCCGATCATGTGACTACGCTCTGTTATCCTGTGGATCTGAACCCGGAAGTGCTCCCCTGGTCCTGACCTGGAAGAGGAGGTGCTATGCCCTATATCAGGCCGCCCCTTCCTATGCTCTGGGCCTGAGTATTGTGTGGTGTCCCTGCATGGCTGCTTGGTCTGTGGGGCGCTCCCTCTATTCTATGCCCTTGCACTCTGCTCTGTCGTGCATCTCTGCACACGCTCCGTGCTCGTATTCCGTCTCTTGTCTAGTGTTTGTCTCTCGTGCCATGTTCTGTCCCTGCTCTGCTTTGCCTTGTAGTCCTTGTTTGCTCTGCTTCTGTTCCGTGTTTCTGTCCTCGTGTCATGTCTCGCTCTGCTTTGTGGCTTCAGGTACCCTGCCTCAGTCTCTGTCCCTGGCGTGCCTCTCTGCACGCGCAGGACTCTGCCTCGCCTGTCCCTGGCGTGCCTCTCTGCACGCGTAGGACTCTGCCTCGCCTGTCCCTGGCGTGCCTCTCTGCACGCGCAGGACTCTGCCTCGCCTGTGTACCTTGTCTAGTCCCAAGGCCCTGCCTTGGCCCGGCTCTGGGCTTCGGCCTACGCTCCGCTGCTAGACTGTCCCTGTCCCTGGCATGCTCTTTGCATGCGCAGGTCTCTGCCTTGTTCTTTGTATTGTCCCTGATGTTTTGTGCGCCCTTGCACTTTTCGCACTAGGCTTTGCCGTACTGTCTGTACGTGTCTCTGTCCTGTGTCTTTGCCTAGCCCTGCCTTGTGGCTCTGTGCCTCCTTGCACGTGACTGGTCATCTGTGCCTGCCTGGTGTGCCTCAGCCGTGCCGCCTCTAGCCATGCTCTCCTGTGTGCCTCAGCCGTGCCCCGTCCAGTGCTATAGTGATCTGGCTGCGTGGCCCCGCGGCGGTGCCGCCTCTAGTCGTGCCCGCCTGCAACTGCCATCGTCAGTACCACCTGCCGGCGCTCCCAGCCGTGGTCTCCGTGCTCCCTTGCACTCACGCTGGTTCTCGCACTGTGTCTTTTCGTGCTACTCTTGCACAACACTTTGTTAACTTTGCTCTGCTCTGATTCCTGTCTTGCCTGGTCCTTGAACCCTGTTCCTGGCGTGCCTCTCTGCACGCGCAGGACTCTGCCTCGCCTGACCCTGGCGTGCCCTTTGCACGCTCAGGACTCTGTCTCGTACCTTGTGCCTTGGCGTGTCTCTACACACGCACTCTGTCTCGTACCTTGTGCCTTGGCGTGTCTCTACACATGCACTCTGTCTCTTGCCTTGGCGTGTCTCCACACACGCACCCTGTCTTGTTTTGTGAACCCTGGCGTGTCCCCTACACACGCACCTAGCCTTGAACCCTGGCGTGTCCCCTACACACGCACCTTGCTTTGCACCTAGCCTTGAACCCTGGCGTGTCCCCTACACACGCACCTTGCCTTGCACCTAGCCTCAGACCTCGGCGTGTTCTGTAACACGCACCATGCCTGGATACCTGTCGTGCCTCCTTGCCTGAAACCTGGTTTGCCTGCCGGATGTCCGGAACCTGCCGATCGCTGCCAGAGATCATGAGCTGGATGACTGCGGCCTGATGTCCGGAGCTGATGTCCGCAGCCTGATGCCTTGATGATGTCGATCGTTGCCAGCAGTCCGGAGTCCGATGCCATCGTGCCGTTACCTGTACCTAGGCGTGCCACCTGGCACATACCATGCTATGGACCTTGGCGTCCCCACGCACGCACCTTGCACGTTTTGCTTGTTTACACTGTATGTGATCCTGAGTTATCCTAATGAAGTTACCTTGCACCTACGTCTTGTTTCGTCTTGCTTCCTGCTCGTCCTTGTCATCAGACACTCGTCTAGTGTCCCCTGAGCCGGCCGTCTGGTCCCAGCAGTCGTGGTGGCTCACCCCCTTGGTCTTGCCCCTGACACTCCCTGTATAGGAGGTGGATTCTCACAAGGTAAGCTCGCCCTCGGTGGGTGGGTGCCATGACCCAGAGGGTCCACTCAAAAAATGGGCTCAGCAGGAGCTGAGTCCGTCACAAAAAGACACCTTTCCAGATAATCAGTCACACGCCAACCTCTCCACCATGGCCAAGACCAAAGAGCTGTCTAAGGACACCAGGGACAAAATTGTAGACCTGCACAAGGCTGGGGTGGGCTGCAGCACAAAAGGCAAGCAGCTTGATGAGAAAGCAACAATTGTTGACAAAATTATTAGAAAATGGAAGAAACACAAGTTAACTGTCAGTCTTCTTCGGTCTGGGGCTACATGCAAGATCTCGTCTCGTGGGGTAAGGAAAATTCTGAGAAAGGTCAGAAATCAACCCAGAACTACATGGTAAGACTTGGTCAATGACCTGAAGAGAGCTGGGATCACAGGACCGGGCCTGCTCAGGAAGTGTGCATAGCTAATCAGCTACCTAGTGTTCACTGGTGGATACAGACTGACCTGCAGGTAGCCGCCAGGTACCACTCCTGGGCAGAACCCAGTATTGCAGCTGCAGACCCCAGAGGTCAGGTTCACTGACACTCAATAGGGATACGTCTCTGTTCAGACTAGTAAGTTCTGGTACCTCTACAGAATGGTTACTGACACTGATTAGGGCAAGGTTAAGACACTCTGGTCTATGATACTGGAACAGGGTTTGGTCGAACACAGAGCAGATGACAATGTTCAGGCACTGGCCACTCATGGACAAGCTTCAAGCACTGGCCGCTCCGGGAATGAGATTCAGGCCCTGGCCTTTCTGGATCCAGGGGACTACGGATACAGGACGTGCTACACCAGAATGAGTTTCAGACACTGGCTGCTCTGGGACCAGGGGATGACGGATTCAGGACTGGCCACACTGGGGCAAGAAATACAGGTTTAGGACACTAGCCAAACCAGGACCAGGGGACCTCATAACGCATCAGTAGTACACCTTACTGACTAATGATTCTACACGTTGCATGGCGAATCCCTAAGGGAGAGGGAGTCTTTTATATAGGATGACTCCCAGTAATTAGCTGGAAGCCATCTTCCAGGTGTAGTAATTATACTAAACATCTCTGAGCAACAAGCTAAGAGTATTTAGTATATACTTGCTCTGCCCCTTTAAGAATGGGTGAGTGCGCGCATGTGTGTACTAGGTGCATCGCTTGGAGCTGCGGGGCTCACACAACCAGGAAGCAGGAGAACGCTGAGGATTGTGCCGAGGGTCTGAGGCAGTAAGCTGGCGTCCCACCATGCAGGGGTGCCGGTAATAGAGCTACAAGCACATTATGCCATCATGGATTAATATCTTCCAGGGCCGCAAGGTCCTGCTACTCACACCAGCATATGTCAAGGCCCATTAGAAGTTTGCCAATAGCCATCTGGATGTTAGGAATCTGGTTTCTACCATGCCTATGCAGGAATCCAGATTCTCACATTTATCTCCAGAGGCTAAGTCCTTTGTGCCATCTTCTGAGCATGCTCACGAGACGAGCTCCCACTGGAGTTCAGGAGTCAGGTGCTCAGGTCCTGCTCCGGATCCTTTTGGCTCCTTTTGGAGACCTGGAGATTTCTGGCAGGTCCCGTATGCTATAAAAAGTGCGCATGGCCGTTCCGCCATGCGCTAGTATTTTCATACGGCTGCAGTATGTATGGTGATGGATGCTTGGACTGGTGACTGACTTATTAAGAACCCCTTCCCTCTGATAATACGTCTGTGTGAGTGTTTGGGCATCAGCCAGTATTAGCGCCAGCGCGCTCAAGCTTCATCTTTGCCAGCAGCTAGCGTTTCCTGCATCACGCTTGCAGCATAGCGGTGCTTTCTCTGTGGCTCAGTTCACGCCGCGCTGCGGTTGCAGCCTGTCGGGCGTTGGCAGTTGCGATGTTCCACATCCTATTTTTACGGTAGGTCTAGAAGGAGTAGTCCTGGTGCTTAAGGCTACTCCTGTGACCTTTAATACCGTATCTGCATCGCTGGAAGTCTGTGACCCTGTACAGACTCAGCGTTATTTATGCTTTTGTTTGCAGCTCTGTGCATATAACAGTCTGCTTCAGTGCACTGGGTGCAGCTAAAACCCTGTGCACATTACTGCCTTAGGGCTCTGCCTCTTTTAGCAGCGGTTATTCCATCCACCCCACAGTGGACCCCGAGTGGCGAAGGCACTTTATTTATTTTTTATTTAGTGTCTTCCTTCACTCATAACACTGGATGATCCTGAGGAGGCAAGGGAGAATGTCACTTGGTCAGATAACACCAACATAGAACTTTTTGCTATCATCAGCACCTGCCATGTTTGGAGGAAGAAGAAGGATGAGTGCAAATCCAAGAACACCGTCCCAACCATGAAGCACGGTGGGGGGGAAACATCATACTTTAGGGGTGTATTTCTGCAAAACAGACAAGATGACTTCACCGTATTTAAGGGAGGATGGATGGGTCAAGGATCGCAAGATTTTAGCCAAAAACCTCCTTCCCTCAGTTGGAACATAGAAAATGGGTCGTGACCTCTGTAATTACAAACAAAGGTGTCTGCACCAAATATTAAAAGTTATCCACTACCCTAATTCGTTTAATTTTGCATTCATTAATCTTACCATTATGTGCCAGTAATGGATCCATACTCTTATTATAGTAATATATACCTTTATAAGGCAGATAGCATCACTTGGTGTCTGCCAGATGCAGCTCTGATGTTTATCAATCACTTCTTGTCCCCCGGCGTACTGCGCTCTAATACTACAAGCTCCACTATGCGTTGCAGTGGCCTGTGAGCCAGCACTTAGCACGCCTTCTCCATTTTTCACACAAACTCCTCCCTGCCTCCTCACCATCACTATAAATATACACACACACTGTATATATGTATACATAGACATATGCATACACATTTCCTATTCTTTGGCATGTTTGTCACACATGTATCAGATCACCAAACAAATGTAAATATTAGCCAAAGATAACACAAAATGCAGTTTTTTAATGAAGATCTTTATTATATAGGGAAAAAGAAATCCAAACCTTCAGGGCCCTGTGTGAAAAAGTGATTGCCCCTAAACCTTATAACTGGTTGGGCCACTCTTAGCAGCAACAACTGCAATCAAGCGCTTGCAATAACTGGCAGTGAGTTTCTGGAGGAATTTTGGCCACTCATGTTAGTAGAATTTCCAAGCATGGACCGCCTTGTTAAGGTAATGACACAACAGCCTCTCAATTGCATAGCTCCCAACCATCCCAGATTCAGCTGGACTGTCATGTCCTGTCTCAGCTGTTCTCCCAACCTCTATATTCCTCTCTCCGACATTTTCATTGCTCCTGTAGCTCCTCCTGCTCGGAGGGATTGGCCGCTTCTCTCTGCTAAGTGCATAAATTAGATTATAGATTCACTTCCTCTCCCTTCAGTGATTGGTCTCCCCAGGAGTATGAGCTTCCATCTCAGTCTCCACAGGCTGCTGCTTTACCAGTGAGCCACAGCTCACAATGCTGGAGATGGGAGAATTTGGTCATATTGCCAGCAGTGAACTCAGAAGCAGAGTATACATATCCATAGCAATACATTGTGTATAAGAATGCTTTTTATGGTGCCTGTATACTGAGGGGAAGAAAAATATATTTTTTTGTTCCTATAAAAGTATTAAAAATAATAAGCAATTACAAAAATGTATTTTTTTATGTTACACTCCCAGATCCCAAACCCACAGCCTCAACATTACTGACAGGCACTGTAAGCTGCTGAGCCACAAGCTCTGGTGAAGTGACTGCAGGATTGTGTGCACTTGATCTATATTCCAGGCTCTGACTACAGGCAGATTATTCAGATAGAAATACACTGCTGTGTACAATGGATGTTTCTGTATTCTAGAGGAGAATAAGAGATTTTTTCATCCTATAATATTACTAATAATAATGTCCCCCCCTTTCGGCCCATTCAAAATAAAACAATAGAAAAACCAAACATACACAAATTTGTTATCGCCGCGTTCAGAATCGCCTGATCTATCAATAAAGAAAGGAACAAACTGATCACTAGACGGTGTAGTGCAAAAAAAAGGCAAAATGCCAGAATTAAGGTGTTTTGGTCGCCGCGACATTGTATTAAAATGCAATAACGGATGTTCAAAAGATCGTATCTGCACCAAAATGGGATCAATAAAAACATCAGCTCGGCGTGCAAACAATAAGCCCTCACCCAACCCAAGATCATGAAAAATGCAGACGCTACGGGTCTCAGAAAGTGGCGCAATTTTTTTTTCAACAAATTTTGGATTTTTTGTCACCACTTAAATAAAAAAGAACTGAGACCTGTTTGGTGTCTATGACCTTGTAATGAGTTGGAGAATCATAATGGCAGGGCAGTCTTAGCAATTGGTGAATATGGTAAAAAGAAAATCCCCAAAAAGTTGTGGAGTTGCACTTTTTTTGCAATTTCATCGCCCTTGGAATTTTTTCCCATTTTTGAGTACACGATATGGTGAAACCAATGATGTCGTTCGAAAGCACAACTTGTCCCGCAACAAACAAACCCTAACATGGCCATACTGACGGAGACATAAAGAAGTTATGGCTGTGGGAAGAAGGGGAGCGAAAAACAGAAACGCAAAAACGAAAAAGGGCAAGGTCTCTAAGTGGTTAACAAACCCCTATTTTTCCTTCCCCATTCTCCTCCTTAACCCTTTCTCCCCTTTCTCCCGCCTCTCTCTTTCATGACTTTACATTTCTCTTTTTGCTGTTGTTTGGTTCTTCTCTGTATTACTGGGTATTTATAATCTGTCGCCCCTTTTTCTTTACCCCATTTATGTAAATAAATCCTTAATAAAAACTACTTTACCATAAAAGGCGCCCGCTGGGCGCCCAAGGCACGCAGCTGATCTGTGCCGATTTGGGGCTTTTCTCTCTCTAATAAAATCGCAGGTAAAAAACTGCAGAAACTTTATTAAGTGCAGAATCAAAGCTTTTCTGTCCTCTAAAAAGCGCAATAAAAACGCGGCTTCACCTCTGCACCAAGAACGCATCAAATAAGGGGGAGAAGATCGTTATTGTAGATGGTGCGGATCCTGCAGAAAACAAAAAACACCGTATTGCAATGTGTGAACACGGCCTTACAGACACAAATAAGCCGGATGTCGTATAGTGACGCTACATAAAGAGGAGACCGTTCTGGAGGCTCCGACTGTGAATGATGGCACAAAAAATAATCCCCAGGTCCCACGCACGCTGGACCAGAGAGCCATGAATCCACCTGCTCATCTGTAGTCCCAACTGTCCCGGATACAGCGGTCAGTCCCAGATTTGGGTCTACGTCCTGCAGTCTCAGGCGTCTGCTGAATATCCCTCACTACCAGCATCCCTCTGACAACTCCTCCTGCCGGGGGAGAAAGCAGTGGTAAATGGCCGTGGATTAGGGTGAGGCCAAAGTTTGCTGCTATGTGCGCCGCATGCTCTGTGCCTTTATCTGTGCTTCAAAAGTTGTGAGGTGTGTACAGTTACTTGGTGTAACATTGGTGGATGTGGACCCACTGCACCATCGGCCAGGCTTACCCTAGAGAGGTGTAACTGGGTGTCCACCAGGTCTTCACTAGAGCTACTGGTGGACAGGATAGGCCGGAAAGCCGGTAGACACCAGGAACTACTCCAGGGTAGTCCCCAAGACTACCTCAGCTGATTGGTGGGTCAGAGACACAAGTGTGCGGAACAACAGGCAAAGTGAACTGCCTAGGAACCAACATCCAGCAGAGGGCGGATGGTGGAGCTGCCTAATATAGGACCTGCCGGCACAGGATAGGCTGGGGAACCTAATCTGTGAAGGACACAGCAGGGTTAAATTCCTGTAGAGACTGGCCAATCCCCCAAGGCTAAATGGAAGCAACATGCTGAGAAGCTGCAGTGGCCATAGTGAGTAGGGAGGTGCTGAGCGGGCATGTGAGGCACCACCATAACACCTGGTTAGGAGCCCACTCAGATGTTTCCCCACCTGAGCTGAACCCCGTACACACGTGGCTCCGTACACCTCGTACACATGCGGCTCCGCTCCGTACACCTCGTACACACACGGCTCTGCTCTGTACACCTCGTACACACGCGGCTCCGCTCCGTACACCTCGTACACACACGGCTCCGCTCCGTACACCTCGTACACACACGCAGCTCCGTACACCTCGTACACACACGGCTCCGCTCCGTACACCTCGTACACACACGGCTCCCAACCGTCTCGATTCCCGCCGGGAAGTCCCATTTTTGACATCCACCTCCCGCGTCCCGCCAGGGATGCTATTTTTCCCCCATCCAGCACCATGACAACCAGCACAGCAGAGTCCTGCACACACTGAGGCCCCTGATCATGTGACCCCTGACTCCTCCCCTTTGTGACCTCATCACAGGTCCTCTGCACAGAGCAGCCATATATGTGGAGTGCGGCTCTGCAGGTTAGTGATGGGCAGTCCGGCTCTTCTGGCTCCTTTCCCCACTTTTCTCCCTCCTGTCCCTTCACTATAAAGCCTGGGCCTCATTATACAGCTGTACAGGGGTCTAGTGAAGGCTTTTTAGCCCTTTCCTCAGACTGTAGCTCCTGGGAACAGGCCCTCACTCCTGTCCCTTCACTATAAAGCCTGGGCCTCATTATACAGCTGTACAGGGGTCTAGTGAAGGCTTTTTAGCCCTTTCCTCAGACTGTAGCTTCTGGGAACAGGCCCTCACTCCTGTCCCTTCACTATAAAGCCTGGGCCTCATTATACAGCTGTACAGGGGTCTAGTGAAGGCTTTTTAGCCCTTTCCTCAGACTGTAGCTCCTGGGATCAGGCCCTCACTCCTGTCCCTTCACTATAAAGCCTGGGCCTCATTATACAGCTGTACAGGGGTCTAGTGAAGGCTTTTTAGCCCTTTCTTCAGACTGTAGCTCCTGGGAACAGGCCCTCACTCCTGTCCCCTCACTATTGATAGGAACTGAAGGAGTTAAATTGAGTTCTGTCTATGTTGCATTCTCTTGTTTAAAACCTTATCTGTTCTTCGAGGAGATGTCTCAGACATCTCCCTTGTGAACCAAGGTCAAATACCTCTGCTTTTTCGCCTAAATGACTTTCTTTGTCGAAAACAAGTTGTAAAATCATTTGTACTGCGCATGTCTGTAAAATGTTTAAATTCTTTACTATAAAAGACGGAAGCCTAACTGATAAGCCAGAGGCGTCTTGGCAGGCATCCCGAGTGGTATTATACAGCTGGTGTCTGTGTAGTTCTTCTCGACGGAGCTGATTTAATTAGAGACATATGATGCTTCACACCTAAGAACATCGGTCCTTCAGATGAAAGAGTAATCTGAGGGATCCCGACAGTTTCCTGGCGCCCGAAACAGGGACCTGATATAGGCACCTCTCCAAGACTACCCGATCTACAGACCACTCCAGTTACTGATGAAATTGTGAACAGCAGACCTAAACACCTGGCCAGGTAAGAGATCAATTTTTCTCTTCTCTGCTCTTCATAATCTATCATTATAACTAAGGTCCGTATAAAGGGGAATCTAGTAGAGGAGGGGGCCGTAAAATCAGGTCCATATAAGAACTCTGAGGAAATCGGGTGTGACATGCATATGTAATTTCTGCTCGAATGAGAGGTTACTGTAGGTTCTGTGTGTGCACAGCTATTTTTAGAAAAAGAGCTGATGCAAATCAAAATGGGAGAGGTCTGACATTACGGAATATAAGGCTGGGTGAACAGTTCATACTGCGCAGCCCGGACGGACAAGTTTTTCACAATAGACGGTTCCGCACTAGGAATAGAGGAGGTTGTTGAATGGCTACTTTGATTTGAAAGGTTGTGGAAAGTAGAAAAATAAGCTGCACAGTAGGTATTCGTTCAAAGAGTGGTGATATTGCCTAACTGGGTCATGTGACAGCGTCCTTTCGGGGAGGTCACCGCCTAAGCTTAAATCAACACCCTTTACGAATAAACCTTGTGACAGATAAGAGTGTGACCGAATGAGCACAGGACCGTGAAATGAGCCTGTGACAGGATATGACTGAAGAACCCCAGTAGATGGACACTTTATTTACAATCCTGTGTGTTGTGGGAGTATTTCTGTTCGGATGCTACCTAGCATATAAGTACACGAAACACGTAGTACACCGAGGAACAGACACTCCATTTAGCCTGTTAGCACCTTAGGAAGAAGGTAACGAGGTATAGTAGAGCCTAGTCTTGAGCTTACCCAATACACCACCTAAGGCAGGGGACTAACAGGAAGACAACAAGAGAGACAGGATAAGAATAAAAGATAAGATGGGGAACAGTCAGGGAAAGACACCTGAAGAAGGAAATCGGTTATGTGATATAATTGAGGATAGATATGGAAGTAGTGCAGCAAAGAACCTGGAAAAAGTATTAATCAAATCCAAAGTGCAAGATAGGCAGGCTGTGTGAATCCTTGTATATATGTCTATGAGAACCTCTGAATAAGATGAGAGATGAGTAATTGAGTATAAAAAAAAAAAAAAAAAAAAAAATCAGTGAATGAGCACGTATGAATGAATCATCACACATCATTTTTGTGTCAAGAGATTTGTGACCTTTCTAGTTGTGGGGGAATCCCGGACAGATGCGTTATAGATATTTCAAATCTACATCTGAGACTGAATGAATTGAGTAATGATATAGTTCGTGTTATATGTGGCATTACATTGTAAAGTTTCCTGAATGCATTTGGCCTGAAAAAGGGCAAGGCATGGTTAATCTCATTATACAGTTATCTGCCCTTACAGTGAAATCCCGTGATTTTGAGTTTCTTTGTGGAAATTGATTTTGATAAGTCTAAAGAACTACAGAATTCTGTGAAGGACGACGCTGCATTCTGACGGGAGGGGTGAAGGATGGAGCTGCGTAGTTTTTCTTCTCCCTTCGCTCTTATCTCTGCTGAGTGTGAGCTGTGCTCAAAATTCTCTGTAATTCTATCCGTAAGGTACACGCTGAAAGATTTGTGCATTTTAAAGCAACAGTACTTAATTGAAGATTGGAAGTTAAAAGTAAGATATGGTGCCTAATTTAGAAGGGAATTGTAAGTGATTGCTTGGTCATTAATGTGTTTGAACCTGCTTCTAGTTGTGTGATTGATTTGTATAGCAAATTGTGTCAAATTACAAGAGACAGAGAAGGAAGGAAGCAGTAAAACAAGTGGGACAAATATTGAAAAAGGCAAAAATACCAGAGTGTGAATGTTTGGATGTACAAAAAGGCACAGACAAGGGAAGAAAATAGCAAGTGAATAAATGATGCTTGATAATGTGCAGCAGTATGGAAGGTGTAGTATGAATGTTTGATTGACAAAGTGTAACCAGAGACCCAGACAAAATAGATGGACTTGTAAACACTGTGGTCAGACTCAGACAAACCCAGACTGAATAGCTACTTGTGTGACCTGTGCTACTGACCTAAGAGAATTGCACTAAATCCTATCCAGACAAGATCATAAGAAGCTGACATAATAGTGTGGATAGTGGGTAGTGGGGACATTGGCCCTTGAGGAGTAAGCTGACAGTAGACATCAGACGGCCAACCCCATCAGGACCTAGAAGTGTGACTAGAATAAGAAAGATACAGGTGTATTATCCCTGGATCCCCTCTGACCAGCTAGCTTTGCTGAAGCAGCTGCCTGCCCCTGAAGACCAACCATTCCCGTTTTACAGACACATAAAGGAAGTACAGCAGACATATAAGTGTACCTGGGCAGACCTAGAGAGGTTGGTGAGTTTAAAGGCAGGTGACGCACTAGATCATATAATTAAGACACACACAGATGTGACAAAGAATCAGGCTTGGGGCATGGATGATAAATCTGCACGATCTGGGGAGACGTACTGTGAGTCACTAAGACAATGGGCTGCAGTGGAACAATCAGAGCAGTCTGTACTCCTGACTAATGTGACACAGCAAAGAGGAGAGAGAGAGTAGAGATATACCTTGGACGGTTACAGCTGAAATGGGCAGACATGGGGTACATTTGCATAAACCCACTTGATGTTAGAATACTGGTGAATGCATTCATTGACGGTATGAACAAAGACTTACGAGACGCAGTACAGACAGTCAGACCTGAATGGAGACATGTAGATCCGAAAGACCTCCTTAAGGTAGCTAAAGAAATTGAGCAAACAAGGACAATAAAACGACCTGTCATGTATGCTGGAGCACAAGGAAAAAAGTGGAGACGTAATAGGAAAGGCATGTGAGATGACACTGACGATCCATGCCATACTCCTACAAGTTCAACCAAAACATCTGTCTATGGCCAGACAGCTCCGACTTGAGTGTGCTCTACTAATTCCTGAGTATGTCACTCCTCAAAAGATGTAACGTTCTGAATCCAGCCACCCTCCTGCCTGTGGATTCAGAAAAGGGGGAATTGGTGACCGTATGGGCAAGTGAGGAAGGATACTTTGACATGACGCATGAACATGTCTGCATAGAACTGATGAGTCAGGAGACAGTTGGGTTTGCACACATTCATGAAAAACCTGTTCCTAATGCAGACTTTGAGTTTCTTTTTTGTAGATGGCCCCAGATACCACCAGGATGGACGATTCTACACTGGATATGCAGTAGTATCCTCACATGAGGTAATCCGAGCGGAACCACTCTCTCCTCACATGTCGGCGCAGGAGGCAGAGTTGAAGGCACTCACTGAGGCGTGTAGAGCCGCTGCAGGTAAAGTCGCTAATATTTTCACAGATTCGAAGCCCATTAAAAATGCAGAGCTGGTGAAACAATTGATGGAGGCATTGATGTTACCAGTCCAGGTTGGCATTGTCAAGGTAAAAGCACACACAAAGGTGACTCCGTGGAGGTAGAGGGCAATAGAAGGGTGAACGAGGCTGCTAAAATAGCACAAGGCGGCCTAGAGAGAGCAGTGGACGGTGGCGGGGAGTCAGCGTATTCCAGCCACATTGGGTCTAGATGTCCTGAAATCCCTCCAGCAAAAGGCTGCCCAAACAGAGAAGGTACACCGGGGGAGACTGGGAGCTGAGCTGAACTCTAATGGAGTATGGGAGAATAAGGATAAAATGTGCCCACCAAAGTCCCTGTTCCCAATCATGGCGCAAGCAGCACATGGCCCCAATCACACCTCAAAAAGTCACGTGTGCCATGGTAGATGCCTTCTGGATCGCTCCTGGCTTCAGTTGCGCAGCCGCGAAACTTGTACAATCATGCCTCATCTGTGCACAGCACAACCCAGGTAAAACAGCAAAAGTCCCTAAGAAAGCGACACCTAGGCCTCTCTACCCGTTTCAGAGACGGCAGATTGACGACATACAGCTACCAAGGTAGGAGTGTATGCAAATATCCTAGTATGTGTAGATCTCTTCTCTGGATGGCCAGAGGCCTACCCGGTGAAAACGGCTACAGCTCGAGCCACTGCAAAGAAACTGGTGATGGAACTAGTACCACGATTCGGTGTCCCTGAAACAATTGAATCAGACAGAGATCCAGATAGTGTGGAAGGAACTCACTGTCTACAACCTGGTGATTACGTATATGTCAAGAAACACTCCAGAAAGACCCTTGAACCCCGATATCAAGGACCTTACCAAGTACTCCTAACAACGCCTACTTCTGTTAAGTTGGAAGGACGACCAACCTGGATCCACGCATCGCATTGCAAACTAGCCACAGGAGTTAACAAAGCATAAGAGTGCATAATGTTTTGGTTTGGTTTTGTTGCATTATCTGTAATAATGGTAGCTGCGTGGGACAATCTAAATTCTCCAATGTCCTTGAATAATAAGTTTATACAACATCATGAAAAAATACTAAATGATTGGTCAAAAGACACTCGGTCTCCAGCAGATTGCTGGATCTGCACACATTCACCAATATCGGCCACTAGTATTCCGTTCCTTGTTATTCCTGTGCCACCCGAGGAATTATTTGCCTGGACCAGTTGTTCTGATACACTCGCTAATAATGCCACAAATAATGTGAAGTTATGGAACACAACTGTTGGAATACCTATTGTGGGATGGGTAGGATACCCTTGGTGGCAGGGTAATCTTTCAGGAAGTAACACATACCTTCAATATCTGGCATATAAAGGGGGGCTTGGGTACCCAGGAATAGAACTCGATTAACCTACCTGGGGCAAATTCCAATGTATGGCCTACAAGTTAGTTTTAATGTAACTTCCCACTCTACTGATGCCTTCAAACCAATACTGCTAGAAAGAAGGTTGCATAATACGTCCTGGGAGTATTCCAATTTATTTCCCCAGGGCAATAATGAAACTTGTTTTAATATTTCAGGTAATATACCTTGCAACGAGTCATCTGGATATGAGAAAGGAACTCCCACCTGTGGAAATCCCGATGTAGGGTATTGTAGCCCTCTAGGACAACTTCCAAATTGGTGTATGCTTCAGAATGTATCTGCGTTCATAGATTTAGTTCATAGACTGGTATTACAACATTCAGCCCTATGGGACCTACCTAGTGACATGTACTGGGTATGTGGAGATAATGCATATAAATGGTTGCCAGTAGGGGTAAAAGGTGCTTGTACTCTGGGTCGTTTGACTCCAGCTACCTTTGTTATTCCGAATGACCAGTTGAATACTCAGAGCATACCTAAACACACGTTGTACAAAAGAGCTGCTGACAATACACCTCGCCTCTCTGGGAGACCACATATAGTGCAGATGAGTGTGGCTAATAAAATTGTCAGCTCTATTTTTATTTATCCTATGATTACTCAAATGTGGGATAAATTAGTCAGGGCTACAGATTACTTAGATGACCAAATATGGGATATATTGGATATATTGAACACCACCGTTGCTGTCCAAAATCAGCTCATCATAGCCACTAATCAGCATACCATAGTATTAGATTATTTAACTGCAGCGCAAGGAGGTATGTGTCAAGTCATCGGACCCGCTTGCTATCATTATATAGATCCCAACAGCATTATAAAGTTAAAATTGAAAATAGAGGATGTTCAAAAACTTAGAGATCAGTACGATAAAGACAATGATCGTACTAAGGATAGTTGGTGGTCAGATACATTCTCCTTTCTTAATCCAGCTAATTGGTTTAAGGGTATTGGAGGCTGGATAGCTGGGATTATACTAAGTCTATTACGTATTGTTGTTTGTATCTTCGTAATATATGTGCTATTGAAACTTGTTTTTTGGTGTATCTCTGTATGCAAGAAAAGATGTAGAAATAGATAAGGAAGTTTGACTGTAAACAACAAGAATTTAATTATTATTCCTTTGAGTCCTAGATTGACATCTCATTTCTGGCATGAAGGAGCGTACTCTTGCAGTGATGGACGTGGCTTCAGTATCTGGGGGATGGAGAAGGTAGAAGACCTGTCTCCCTTGGGCAACCCGTCGGCCTGGGATAGTACCTGGTGAACGAGCCACTATCCGCTGTTGTTGCAGGATCCAGTGTTCCAGACTGTGGAAAATGAAGATGTCAAAGGGGGGAATGATAGGAACTGAAGGAGTTAAATTGAGTTCTGTCTATGTTGCATTCTCTTGTTTAAAACCTTATCTGTTCTTCGAGGAGATGTCTCAGACATCTCCCTTGTGAACCAAGGTCAAATACCTCTGCTTTTTCGCCTAAGTGACTTTCTTTGTAGAAAACAAGTTGTGAAATCATTTGTACTGCGCATGTCTTTAAATGTTTAAATTCTTTACTATAAAAGACGGAAGCCTAACTGATAAGCCAGAGGCGTCTTGGCAGGCATCCCGAGTGGTATTATACAGCCCGTGTCTGTGTTATCCTTCTCGACGGAGCAATTGATTAGAGACATATGGTGCTTCACACCTAAGAACATCGGTCCTTCAGATGAAAGAGTAATCTGAGGGATCCCGACAACACATATCTCCAGCAAGTCAGGCCTAGTCTACACATATCTCCAGCAAGTCATGCCTAGTCTACACATATCTCCAGCAAGTCAGGCCTAGTCTATACATATCTCCAGCAAGTCATGCCTAGTCTACACATATCTCCAGCAAGTCAGGCCTAGTCTATACATATCTCCAGCAAGTCATGCCTAGTCTACACATATCACCAGCAAGTCAGGCCTAGTCTACACATATCTCCAGCAAGTCATGCCTGGTCTACACATATCTCCAGCAAGTCATGCCTAGTCTACACATATCACCAGCAAGTCATGCCTAGTCTACACATATCTCCAGCAAGTCATGCCTAGTCTACACATATCACCAGCAAGGCATGCCTAGTCTATACATATCTCCACCAAGTCAGGCCTAGTCTACACATATCTCCAGCAAGTCAGGCCTAGCCTACACATATCTCCAGCAAGTCAGGCCTAGCCTACACATATCTCCAGCAAGTCAGGCCTAGTCTACACATATCTCCAGCAAGTCATGCCTAGTCTATACATATCTCCACCAAGTCAGGCCTAGTCTACACATATCTCCAGCAAGTCATGCCTAGTCTACACATATCTCCAGCAAGTCATGCCTAGTCTATACATATCTCCACCAAGTCAGGCCTAGTCTACACATATCTCCAGCAAGTCAGGCCTAGTCTACACATATCTCCAGCAAGTCAGGCCTAGTCTACACATATCTCCAGCAAGTCAGGTCTAGTCTATACATATCTCCAGCAAGTCATGCCTAGTCTACACATGTCTCCAGCAAGTCAGGCCTAGTCTACACATATCTCCAGGGAGTCATGCCTAGTCTACACATATCTCCAGCGAGTCATGCCTAGTCTACACATATCTCCAGCAAGTCAGGCCTAGTCTACACATATCTCCAGCAAGTCAGGCCTAGTCTACACATATCTCCAGCAAGTCATGCCTAGTCTACACATATCTCCAGCAAGTCAGGCCTAGTCTACACATATCTCCTGGGAGTCATGCCTAGTCTACACATATCTCCAGCGAGTCATGCCTAGTCTACACATATCTCCAGCGAGTCAGGCCTAGTCTACACATATCTCCAGCGAGTCATGCCTAGTCTACACATATCTCCAGCGAGTCATGCCTAGTCTACACATATCTCCAGCAAGTCAGGCCTAGTCTATACATATTTCCAGCAAGTCAGGCCTAGTCTACACATATCTCCAGCAAGTCAGGCCTAGTCTACACATATCTCCAGCGAGTCAGGCCTAGTCTACACATATCTCCAGCGAGTCATGCCTAGTCTACACATATCTCCAGCGAGTCATGCCTAGTCTACACATATCTCCAGCGAGTCATGCCTAGTCTACACATATCTCCAGCAAGTCAGGCCTAGTCTATACATATCTCCAGCGAGTCAGGCCTAGTCTATACATATCTCCAGCGAGTCATGCCTAGTCTACACATATCTCCAGCGAGTCATGCCTAGTCTACACATATCTCCAGCAAGTCATGCCTAGTCTACACATATCTCCAGCAAGTCAGGCCTAGTCTATACATATCTCCAGCGAGTCATGCCTAGTCTACACATATCTCCAGCGAGTCAGGCCTAGTCTATACATATCTCCAGCAAGTCATGCCTAGTCTACACATATCTCCAGCAAGTCATGCCTAGTCTACACATATCTCCAGCGAGTCAGGCCTAGCCTATACATATCTCCAGCAAGTCATGCCTAGTCTACACATATCTCCAGCAAGTCAGGCCTAGTCTATACATATCTCCAGCGAGTCATGCCTAGTCTACACATATCTCCAGCGAGTCAGGCCTAGTCTACACATATCTCCAGCGAGTCAGGCCTAGTCTACACATATCTCCAGCGAGTCATGCCTAGTCTATACATATCTCCAGCAAGTCAGGCCTAGTCTATACATATCTCCAGCGAGTCAGGCCTGGTCTATACATATCTCCAGCGAGTCAGGCCTAGTCTACACATATCTCCAGCAAGTCAGGCCTAGTCTATACATATCTCCAGCGAGTCAGGCCTAGTCTATACATATCTCCAGCGAGTCAGGCCTGGTCTATACATATCTCCAGCGAGTCATGCCTGGTCTATACATATCTCCAGGAAGTCAGGCCTAGTCTACACATATCTCCAGGAAGTCAGGCCTAGTCTTATTTACCCACCAAGTCCTGTGAATAGCAGACACATTCGTCTACCCAGAGGAGGTGAAGTCATACCTCAGCCCCGTGACAGACAGCCACATAGGAGACGTGACGTGTGCAGCTTAGCTGCCGAGGATCAGAAGAAAAAGAAAAGCGCTCGATGGGTGAAACCCGCGCAGGATGATTTACTCTCAGTACAAGTAAGAACCCGGACTTGTGATCTTACAGGAACGGCTCAGCTGCCGGAAACATCAAGGCTGACGCGGTGGTGGATTAGAGAAGAAGTGGATGGAAGCAGCTGTGACGGTGAACGCCACCAGCGTCTATATGTCCTGAAGTCACGTTCTGGAGCCACACACAACCTTCAGGGCACCCTCACAGTGAGCCGTCACAGCTCCCACCGCTCTGCCCAGGAAATCTTATTTGTAAAATTCTAGAACGCCTTGAAAATAACAATAAACTGACAACTGGGCGTTACCAGCAAAGGGCGAGTCCCTACACTGGACAATATCATTCAGGAGCGACGATGGCTGCTCTGTGCGCACAGGACCTGTGATGAGGTCACAGGAGGGGAGGAGTCAGGGGTCACATGATCAGGGGCCTCAGTGTGTGCAGGACTCTGCTGTGCTGGTTGTCATGGTGCTGGATGAGGGGAAGTTTCTGTGTGGGGTCAGAAGGGGTTTACAGGGTGGATGTAGCAGAACTGTGTGTGTACGAGGTGCACGGAGCGGAGCCGTGTGTGTACGAGGTGTACGGAGCGGAGCCGTGTGTGTACGAGGTGTACGGAGCGGAGCCATGTGTGTACGAGGTGTACGGAGCAGAGCCGTGTGTGTACGAGGTGTACGGAGCGGAGCCGCGTGTATACGAGGTGTACGGAGCGGAGCTGTGTGTGTACGAGGTGTACGGAGCGGAGCCGTGTGTGTACGAGGTGTACGGAGCGGAGCTGTGTGTGTACGAGGTGTACGGAGCGGAGCCGTGTGTGTACGAGGTGTACGGAGCGGAGCCATGTGTGTACGAGGTGTACGGAGCGGAGCCGTGTGTGTACGAGGTGTACGGAGCGGAACCGCGTGTGTGCGAGGTGTACGGAGCGGAGCCGTGTGTGTACAAGGTGTACGGAGCGGAGCCGTGTGTGTACGAGGTGTACGGAGCGGAGCCATGTGTGTACGAGGTGTACGGAGCGGAGCCGTGTGTGTACGAGGTGTACGGAGCGGAGCCATGTGTGTACGAGGTGTACGGAGCGGAGCCGTGTGTGTACAAGGTGTACGGAGCGGAGCCGTGTGTGTACGAGGTGTACGGAGCAGAGCCGCGTGTGTACGAGGTGTACGGAGCAGAGCCGTGTGTGTACGAGGTGTACGGAGCGGAGCCATGTGTGTACGAGGTGTACGGAGCAGAGCCGTGTGTGTACGAGGTGTACGGAGAGGAGCCGTGTGTGTAGGAGGTGTACGGAGAGGAGCCGTGTGTGTAGGAGGTGTACGGAGCGGAGCCGTGTGTGTACGAGGTGTACGGAGCAGAGCCGCGTGTGTACGAGGTGTACAGAGCGGAGCCGTGTGTGTACGAGGTGTACGGAGCGGAGCCGTGTGTGTACGAGGTGTACGGAGCGGAGCCACGTGTGTACGAGGTGTACGGAGCGGAGCCGTGTGTAAGAGGTGTACGGAGCGGAGCCGCGTGTGTACGAGGTGTACGGAGCGGAGCCACGTGTGTACGAGGTGTACGGAGCGGAGCCGCGTGTGTACGAGGTGTACGGAGAGGAGCAGCGTGTGTACGAGGTGTACGGAGCGGAGCCGTGTGTGTACGAGGTGTACGGAGCGGAGCCACGTGTGTACGAGGTGTACGGAGCGGAGCCGTGTGTAAGAGGTGTACGGAGCGGAGCCGCGTGTGTACGAGGTGTACGGAGCGGAGCCACGTGTGTACGAGGTGTACGGAGCGGAGCCGCGTGTGTACGAGGTGTACGGAGCGGAGCCGTGTGTGTACGAGGTGTACGGAGAGGAGCAGCGTGTGTACGAGGTGTACGGAGCGGAGCCGCGTGTGTACGAGGTGTACGGAGCGGAGCCGTGTGTGTGCAAGGTGTACGGAGCGGAGCCGTGTGTACGAGGTGTACGGAGCGGAGCCGTGTGTGTACGAGGTGTACGGAGCCGAGCCCTGTGTGTACGAGGTGTACGGAGCGGAGCCGCGTGTGTACGAGGTGTACGGAGCGGAGCCGCGTGTGTACGAGGTGTACGGAGCGGAGCCGCGTGTGTAAGAGGTGTACGGAGCGGAGCCGCGTGTGTACGAGGTGTACGGAGCGGAGCCGCGTGTGTACGAGGTGTACGGAGCGGAGCCGCGTGTGTACGAGGTGTACGGAGCGGAGCCGCGTGTGTACGGAGCGGAGCCGCGTGTGTACGAGGTGTACGGAGCGGAGCCGTGTGTATGAGGTGTACGGAGCGGAGCCGCGTGTGTACGAGGTGTACGGAGCGGAGCTGCGTGTGTACGAGGTGTACGGAGCGGAGCCGTGTGTGTACGAGGTGTACGGAGCGGAGCCGCGTGTGTACGAGGTGTACGGAGCGGAGCCGTGTGTGTGCGAGGTGTACGGAGCGGAGCCGTGTGTACGAGGTGTACGGAGCGGAGCCGTGTGTATGAGGTGTACGGAGCGGAGCCGTGTGTGTACGAGGTGTACGGAGCGGAGCCGTGTGTGTACGAGGTGTACGGAGCGGAGCCGTGTGTGTACGAGGTGTACGGAGCGGAGCCGCGTGTGTACGAGGTGTACGGAGCGGAGCCGCGCGTATACGAGGTGTACGGAGCGGAGCCGCGTGTGTACGAGGTGTACTGAGCGGAGCCGCGCGAGTACGAGGTGTACGGAGCGGAGCCGTGTGTGTACGAGGCGTACGGAGCGGAGCCCTGTGTGTACGAGGCGTACGGAGCGGAGACGTGTGTGTACGAGGTGTACGGAGCGGAGCCGTGTGTGTACGAGTTGTACGGAGCGGAACCCTGTGTGTACGAGGTGTACGGAGCGGAGCCGTGTGTGTACAGGGTGTACGGAGCGGAGCCGTGTGTGTACGAGGTGTACGGAGCGGAGCCGTGTGTGTACGGGGTGTACAGAGCAGAGCCGTGTGTGTACGAGGTGTACGGAGCCGAGCCCTGTGTGTACGAGGTGTACGGAGCGGAGCCGCGTGTGTACGAGGTGTACGGAGCGGAGCCGCGTGTGTACGAGGTGTACGGAGCGGAGCCGCGTGTGTAAGAGGTGTACGGAGCGGAGCCGCGTGTGTACGAGGTGTACGGAGCGGAGCCGCGTGTGTACGAGGTGTACGGAGCGGAGCCGCGTGTGTACGAGGTGTACGGAGCGGAGCCGCGTGTGTACGGAGCGGAGCCGCGTGTGTACGAGGTGTACGGAGCGGAGCCGCGTGTGCACGAGGTGTACGGAGCGGAGCCGCGTGTGCACAAGGTGTACGGTGCGGAGCCGTGTGTGCACGAGGTGTACGGAGCGGAGCCGCGTGTGTACGAGGTGTACGGAGCGGAGCCATGTGTGTACGAGGTGTACGGAGCGGAGCCGTGTGTGTACGAGGTGTACGGAGCGGAGCCGCGTGTGTGCGAGGTGTACGGAGCGGAGCCGTGTGTGTACAAGGTGTACGGAGCGGAGCCGTGTGTCTACGAGGTGTACGGAGCGGAGCCGTGTGTGTACGAGGTGTACGGAGCGGAGCCGTGTGTGTACGAGGTGTACGGAGCGGAGCCGTGTGTGTACGAGGTGTACGGAGCGGAGCCGTGTGTGTACGAGGTGTACGGAGCGGAGCCGTGTGTGTACGAGGTGTACGGAGCGGAGCCGTGTGTGTACGAGGTGTACGGAGCGGAGCCGCGTGTGTGCGAGGTGTACGGAGCGGAGCCGTGTGTGTACGAGGTGTACGGAGCGGAGCCGTGTGTGTACGAGGTGTACGGAGCGGAGCCGTGTGTGTACGAGGTGTACGGAGCGGAGCCGTGTGTGTACGAGGTGTACGGAGCGGAGCCGTGTGTGTACGAGGTGTACGGAGCGGAGCCATGTGTGTACGAGGTGTACGGAGCGGAGCCGTGTGTGTACGAGGTGTACGGAGCGGAGCCATGTGTGTACGAGGTGTACGGAGCGGAGCCGTGTGTAAGAGGTGTACGGAGCGGAGCCGCGTGTGTACGAGGTGTACGGAGCGGAGCCACGTGTGTACGAGGTGTACGGAGCGGAGCCGCGTGTGTACGAGGTGTACGGAGCGGAGCCGTGTGTGTACGAGGTGTACGGAGAGGAGCAGCGTGTGTACGAGGTGTACGGAGCGGAGCCGCGTGTGTACAAGGTGTACGGAGCGGAGCCACGTGTGTACGAGGTGTACGGAGCGGAGCCGTGTGTAAGAGGTGTACGGAGCGGAGCCGCGTGTGTACGAGGTGTACGGAGCGGAGCCACGTGTGTACGAGGTGTACGGAGCGGAGCCGCGTGTGTACGAGGTGTACGGAGAGGAGCAGCGTGTGTACGAGGTGTACGGAGCGGAGCCGTGTGTGTACAAGGTGTACGGAGCGGAGCCACGTGTGTACGAGGTGTACGGAGCGGAGCCGTGTGTAAGAGGTGTACGGAGCGGAGCCGCGTGTGTACGAGGTGTACGGAGCGGAGCCACGTGTGTACGAGGTGTACGGAGCGGAGCCGCGTGTGTACGAGGTGTACGGAGCGGAGCCGTGTGTGTACGAGGTGTACGGAGAGGAGCAGCGTGTGTACGAGGTGTACGGAGCGGAGCCGCGTGTGTACGAGGTGTACGGAGCGGAGCCGCGTGTGTACGAGGTGTACGGAGCGGAGCCGTGTGTGTGCGAGGTGTACGGAGCGGAGCCGTGTGTACGAGGTGTACGGAGCGGAGCCGCGTGTGTACGAGGTGTACGGAGCGGAGCCGTGTGTGTACGAGGCGTACGGAGCGGAGCCCTGTGTGTACGAGGCGTACGGAGCGGAGACGTGTGTGTACGAGGTGTACGGAGTGGAGCCGTGTGTGTACGAGTTGTACGGAGCGGAACCCTGTGTGTACGAGGTGTACGGAGCGGAGCCGTGTGTGTACAGGGTGTACGGAGCGGAGCCGTGTGTGTACGAGGTGTACGGAGCGGAGCCGTGTGTGTACGGGGTGTACGGAGCAGAGCCGTGTGTGTACGAGGTGTACGGAGCCGAGCCCTGTGTGTACGAGGTGTACGGAGCGGAGCCGCGTGTGTACGAGGTGTACGGAGCGGAGCCGCGTGTGTACGAGGTGTACGGAGCGGAGCCGCGTGTGTAAGAGGTGTACGGAGCGGAGCCGCGTGTGTACGAGGTGTACGGAGCGGAGCCGCGTGTGTACGAGGTGTACGGAGCGGAGCCGCGTGTGTACGAGGTGTACGGAGCGGAGCCGCGTGTGTACGGAGCGGAGCCGCGTGTGTACGAGGTGTACGGAGCGGAGCCGTGTGTATGAGGTGTACGGAGCGGAGCCGCGTGTGTACGAGGTGTACGGAGCGGAGCTGCGTGTGTACGAGGTGTACGGAGCGGAGCCGTGTGTGTACGAGGTGTACGGAGCGGAGCCGCGTGTGTACGAGGTGTACGGAGCGGAGCCGTGTGTGTGCGAGGTGTACGGAGCGGAGCCGTGTGTACGAGGTGTACGGAGCGGAGCCGTGTGTATGAGGTGTACGGAGCGGAGCCGTGTGTGTACGAGGTGTACGGAGCGGAGCCGTGTGTGTATGAGGTGTACGGAGCGGAGCCGTGTGTGTACGAGGTGTACGGAGCGGAGCCGCGTGTGTACGAGGTGTACGGAGCGGAGCCGCGCGTATACGAGGTGTACGGAGCGGAGCCGCGTGTGTACGAGGTGTACGGAGCGGAGCCGCGCGAGTACGAGGTGTACGGAGCGGAGCCGTGTGTGTACGAGGCGTACGGAGCGGAGCCCTGTGTGTACGAGGCGTACGGAGCGGAGACGTGTGTGTACGAGGTGTACGGAGCGGAGCCGTGTGTGTACGAGTTGTACGGAGCGGAACCCTGTGTGTACGAGGTGTACGGAGCGGAGCCGTGTGTGTACAGGGTGTACGGAGCGGAGCCGTGTGTGTACGAGGTGTACGGAGCGGAGCCGTGTGTGTACGGGGTGTACAGAGCAGAGCCGTGTGTGTACGAGGTGTACGGAGCCGAGCCCTGTGTGTACGAGGTGTACGGAGCGGAGCCGCGTGTGTACGAGGTGTACGGAGCGGAGCCGCGTGTGTACGAGGTGTACGGAGCGGAGCCGCGTGTGTAAGAGGTGTACGGAGCGGAGCCGCGTGTGTACGAGGTGTACGGAGCGGAGCCGCGTGTGTACGAGGTGTACGGAGCGGAGCCGCGTGTGTACGAGGTGTACGGAGCGGAGCCGCGTGTGTACGGAGCGGAGCCGCGTGTGTACGAGGTGTACGGAGCGGAGCCGCGTGTGCACGAGGTGTACGGAGCGGAGCCGCGTGTGCACAAGGTGTACGGTGCGGAGCCGTGTGTGCACGAGGTGTACGGAGCGGAGCCGCGTGTGTACGAGGTGTACGGAGCGGAGCCGCGTGTGTACGAGGTGTACGGAGCGGAGCCGCGTGTGTACGAGGTGTACGGAGCGGAGCCTTGTGTGTACGAGGTGTACGGGGCGGGGCCGTGTGTGTACGAGGTGTACGGAGCGGAGCCGTGTGTGTACGAGGTGTACGGAGCGGAGCCGTGTGTGTACGAGGTGTATGGAGCGGAGCCGTGTGTGTACGGAGCAGAGCCGTGTGTGTACGAGGTGTACGGAGCGGAGCCGTGTGTGTACAGGGTGTACGGAGCGGAGCCGTGTGTGTACGAGGTGTACGGAGCGGAGCCATGTGTGTACGAGGTGTACGGAGCGGAGCCGTGTGTGTACGAGGTGTACGGAGCGGAACCCTGTGTGTACGAGGTGTACGGAGCGGAGCCGTGTGTGTACGGGGTGTACGGAGCGGAGCCACGTGTGTACGAGGTGTACGGAGCGGAGCCGCGTGTGTACGAGGTGTACGGAGCGGAGCCGCGTGTGTACGAGGTGTACGGAGCGGAGCCGCGTGTGCACGAGGTGTACGGAGCGGAGCCGCGTGTGCACGAGGTGTACGGTGCGGAGCCGTGTGTGCACGAGGTGTACGGAGCGGAGCCGCGTGTGTACGAGGTGTACGGAGCGGAGCCGCGTGTGTACGAGGTGTACGGAGCGGAGCCGCGTGTGTACGAGGTGTACGGAGCGGAGCCTTGTGTGTACGAGGTGTACGGGGCGGGGCCGTGTGTGTACGAGGTGTACGGAGCGGAGCCGTGTGTGTACGAGGTGTACGGAGCGGAGCCGTGTGTGTACGAGGTGTATGGAGCGGAGCCGTGTGTGTACGGAGCAGAGCCGTGTGTGTACGAGGTGTACGGAGCGGAGCCGTGTATGTACGAGGTGTACGGAGCGGAGCCGCGTGTGTACAAGGTGTACGGAGCGGAGCTGCGTGTGTACGAGGTGTACGGAGCAGACCCCTCAGTTGCAGACCCCTCAGTGTACGCTGTATACACCTGTATTCCCCCAGCTTCGGTCGCAGACCCCTCAGTGTGCTCTTTATACACCTGTATACCCCCAGCTTCGGTCGCAGATGCCTCTGTATACGCTGTGTTCACCAGTATACCCCCAGCTTTGGTCGCAGACCCCTGTGCACACTGGATACACCCATATACCCCCAGCTTCAGTCGCAGACCCCTGTGTATACTGTATGCACCTGTATACACCAAGCTTCAGTCACAGACCCCGCGTCTCTCACACTGTATACACCTGTATACCCCCAGCTTCAGTCTCAGAACCCTGTGTTTATGCTGTATACACCCGTATACCCCCAGCTTTGATCACAGACCCCTCTCTTTACGCTGTATACACCCGTATACCCCCAGCTTCGGTCACAGACCCCTGTGTTCACTGTATACACCTGTTTATCCCCAGTTTTGGTCGGAGACCCCTGTGTTCGCTGTATTCATCCATATACCCCCAGCTTCAGACGCAGACCCCTATGTATACTGTATTCACCTGTATACCCCCAGCTTCAGTCACAGACCCCGCGTCTCTCACACTGTATACACCTGTATACCCCCAGCTTCAGTCTCAGAACCCTGTGTGCATGCTGTATACACCCGTATACCCCCAGCCTCGGTCGCAGACCCCTGTGTTCACTGTATACACCTTATACCCCCAGATTCGGTCACAGCTCCCAGTGTTCACTATACACCCGTATTTCCCCAGTTTTGGTCGCAGACCCCTCTGTGTATGCTGTATACACCCGTATACCACCAGGTTCAGTCGCAGACCACTCTGTGTACGCTGTACACACCCGTATACCCCCAGCTTCGGTTGCTGACCCCTGTGTATGCTGTATACACCTTATACCCCCAGATTCGGTCACAGCTCCCTGTGTTCACTATACACCCGTATTTGCCCAGTTTTGGTCGCAGACCCCTGTGTACACTGTATACACCCGTATACCACCAGGTTCAGTCGCAAACCCCTGTGTACACTGTATACACCCGTATACCACCAGGTTGAGTCGCAGACCCCTGTGTACGCTGTATACACCTGTATACCCCCAGCTTTGGTCACGGACCCCCCTGTGTACGCTGTATACACCTGTATACGCCCAGCTTTGGTCACGGACCCCCCTTTGTACGCTGTATACACCCGTATACCCCCAGCTTCGGTCATAGACCCCTCTGTATGCTGTATACACCCGTATATCCCCAGCTTCGATAACACACCCCTGTGTACGCTGTATACACCCGTATACCCCCAGCTTCGGTCATAGACCCCTCTGTATGCTGTATACACCCGTATATCCCCAGCTTCGAAAACAGATCCCTGTGTACACTGTATACACCCGTATACCCCCAGGTTCGGTCGCAGTCCCCTGTGTACTCTGTATACACCCGTATACCCCCAACTTTTGTCACAGACCCCTCTGTGTATGCTGTATACACCCGTATACCCCAATCTTCGGTCACAGACCCCTCTGTGTATGCTGTATACACCCGTATACCCCCAGCTTCGGTCACAGACCCCTGTGTACGCTGTATACACCCGTATACCCCCAGCTTTGGTCACAGACCCCTCTGTGTATGCTGTATACACCCGTATACCCCCAGCTTCGGTCACAGACCCCTCTGTGTATGCTGTATACACCCGTATACCCCCAGCTTCGGTCACAGACCCCTCTGTGTATGCTGTATACACCCGTATACCCCCAGCTTCAGTCACAGACCCCTCAGTGGACGCTGTATACACCCGTATACCCACAGCTTCGGTCGCAGACCCCTCTGTGTATGCTGTATACACCCGTATACCCCCAGCTTCGGTAACAGACCCCGCATCTCTCACACTGTAGAACTGACGCCGGACACACACGGTAAAACTGCGGTCGTCGGTCTCTCATCTCTCGCACTTATACTGATAACATAAGATGGAGTCAGACGAACCCTCCTACAAAACGTGAGAACAAAGTCATTACTACAGGACTGTGTGAGAAAGGGATTTATTCTACAAGAAACGCTGGGGCCACAAATGAGAATAACATAATGTCGTTCATCTTCTCTTTCACCATAGATCTTGGCAGTGAGGGCGACTTCCACTTTGCCGTAATGTGGATTTTAGTGGCCATACATAAGTAGTTTACTAGCTTCTGAAAGCTTTCTGGAAGCCGGGAAGGCCTGGTTCCCAGTAAAAGGGTAGAAGGTTCCAGATCAACCGGTCCACCATACATCTGTGCTATCAGACGCTTCACCTTCTCCCAAAGCCCAGAAACCACCATACAAGACCACCAAATATGTCTCATGTCACCAGATATTCCACAGCCCCTAAAACAGTCTCCCGAGATTTTAGGAAAAATGCTGTGAAATTTTTCCGGTGCATAATAGACTCTGTGCAATAGTTTTAAGGAGGTCTCCACAAGGGAAGTCTGGTGACTACCTCATGATAGGGTGTCACAGCTACGATACCATTCATCAATTGACTGTTCAAACCCCAGATCCTCTTCCCACTGTAACATATACTTCAATTTTTTATCATTTTGTGGAGAATTTATTGCATAGTAGATCAATGAGATCGTTCCCCTGCCCAAAGGGTCATTTAGACATTAATTTTCAAAGCTGGTTGCCCTGAGAGTAGTACCGCTCGGGAGGATCTGCTTTGCAAAGTGGGAGATCTGGTTCAATCGAGATGGAATAAGATTCTGCAGGTGAACAACTGGCTACGTCGATGGTGCCGTCAGCAACGATTTGGATTTCTGGATCACGGAGTGAACTACTTATACGATGGACTACTTGCTAGAGATGGGGTGCACCTTACGAAGACTGGAAAGCATGTATTTGGAAGTCGCCTTGCTACACTTGTAAGGAGAGCTTTAAAATAGAACAACATGGGAAGGGAAGCAAAAGACCAGAAAAAGCCATACACCTGACAAATGCTATTGAGAACTCTGCTATTAGAAGTGGAAAGGAAGAACAAAGACAAAAGAATCTAATTAATAAAAATATTGGAGAAAGAGAAACCAATCACAAACTAAAATGTTTCTATACTAATGCACAAAGCATGGGCAACAAACAAGGAGAATTGGAACTACTAACACAGGAAAAGAAATATGATGTCATTGGAATCACTGAAACTTGGTGGGATGATACACATGATTGGAATACAAGACTAGAAGGATACAACTTATTTCCAAGAAACAGACTTGATAAACGAGGAGGGGGTGTCGCATTGTATGTTAGAAAGGCGTATATCTGCACAGAGATTGAAGCTTCAGAGACTGGGAGTTCTGTGGAAACTGTTTGGGTAAGAATACAAGGACAGAACAATGGAAAGGACACCATTGTAGGCATTTACTACAGGCTGCCTGTGCAAGCTGAAGATATGGATGAACTCTTTATGCATCAAATGGCCAAGTTCTCCAAAAAATATGACATAGTGGTCATGGGAGATTTCAACTATCCAGACATTTGTTGGGAATCTCTCTCAGGCAAAACTAACAGGTCAAGGAAATTCTTATCCTCTCTTGCTGACAACTTTATCTTCCAAAAGGTAGGGGAGAAAACAAGGGGAACTGCTACCTTGGATCTAATCCTTATAAACAGGGAGAAAATGGTTGAGGAGGTAAAAGTGGCTGGGACCCTAGGAGGTAGCGACCATGCTATTTTACAATTTTGGATAACTAGAGGAGGAAGACCTGTGAAGACTCAGACGTCAAGGTTAGATTTCAGAAAGGCAGATTTTAAGGGATTCAGAAAGAGAATTGGAGGGATCCAATGGCTGGATATCCTTAAAGACAAAAATGTCCAGGAAGGATGGGAAATCTTGAAAAATGAAATTCTCAAAGCACAATTGTTAACAATTCCGAAAAGAGGGAAGAATAGGAAGCATTTAAGGAAGCCAGGATGGATGAACACAGAACTTAAGCACATGCTAAAAAGGAAGAAAAAATGTTTATAAAATGGAAAGAGGGAGGCATATCTAAAGAAGAATATAATGCTGTCTGCAGAACCTGCAGGGCACAAATCAGATTATCTAAAGCTGACAATGAATTGAGTCTTGCAAGAGATGTCAAAAGCAATAATAAAGGATTTTGGGGATATGTCAAAAGTAAAAGAAAAGTCAAAGATGCTATAGGATTTTTACAGGATGAAAATGATGAAATGGTAAGACAGGATGTTGAGAAGGCCGAACTTTTAAATTCCTATTTTGCATCTGTTTTCTCTCAGAAAGGAAATGTAACATCAACTGTTCTTCACTGTCCTATTAAGGGAATTAAAGAATCCAGGATATCTATAAACAGAAAGATAGTGAGGAAACACTTAGCTAACCTAAATGAATTCAAGTCTCCAGGTCCAGATGAATTACACCCCAGAGTACTGAAGGAGATAGCAGAAGAAATTTTTGAACCCCTCTCCATAATCTTTGAAAATTCTTGGCGAACAGGAGAAGTGCCAGAAGACTGGAGAAGAGCAAATGTTGTTCCTATCTTCAAAAAGGGGAAGAAGGTGGACCCAGGCAACTATAGGCCGGTGAGTCTGACTTCTATACCAGGAAAGATCTATGAACAAATTATTAAACAACATGTATGTCAGTACCTGGATAAGAATGAAGTGATTAAACAGAGTCAGCATGGTTTTGTAACTAATAAGTCATATCAGACTAACTTAATTTCCTTCTATGACAGAATCACTGATTGGGTGGATCAAGGAAATGCTGTAGATATAGTATATCTTGACTTCAGCAAAGCATTTGACAAAGTATCTCATACAATCCTTATTGAAAAAATGACTAAGTATGGAATGGACAAGGCAACTGTTAGGTGGATTCATAACTGGCTTAGTGATCGGACCCAAAAAGTGGTCGCAAATGGCTGCACATCCAGTTGGAAGAATGTCTCAAGTGGGGTACCACAGGGCTCTGTCCTGGGCCCTGAATTGTTCAACATCTTTATCAATGATTTAGATGAAGGAATTGAGGGTAAACTGATGAAATGTGCTGATGACACAAAGCTAGGAGGGATAGCTAATTCTAGAGAAGAGAGAGAGAGGATTCAAAAAGATATAAATAAACTGGAGAAGTGGGCAGCAACTAACAGAATGGTTTTTAACAGGGAAAAATGCAAAGTACTACATCTGGGCAATAAAAATGAAAAAAGCATATACAGAATGGGAGGAATAGGCCCAACCAACAGCACATGTGAAAAAGACTTGGGTATACTAATAGATCACAGACTGAATATGAGTCAACAGTGTGATGCAGCAGCAAAAAAGGCAAATGCAATTCTAGGATGTATTAACAGAAGCATACAGTCTAGATCACGTGAAGTCATTATTTCCCTCTACTCCTCTTTGGTCAGACCTCATCTGGAATATTGTGTCCAGTTTTGGGCACCACATTTTAAAAAAGACATCAACAAACTGGAGCAAGTTCAGAAAAGAGCGACCAGAATGGTGACCGGTCTGCAAACCCTGTCTTATGAGGAAAGGTTGCAGGATTTGGGATTGTTTAGTTTGCAAAAGAGAAGACTGAGAAGAGACTTAATAGCTGTCTACAAATATCTAAAGGGCTGTCACATTGTAGAAGGATCAACTTTATTCTCATTTGCACAAGGAAAGACTAGAAGCAATGGGATGAAACTGAATGGTAGGAGACACAGATTAGATATTAGAAAAAACTTTTTGACAGTTAGAGTAATCAATGAGTGGAACAAGCTGCCACGAGAAGTGGTGAGTTCTCCTTCAATGGATGTCTTCAAACAGAGGCTGGACAGACATCTGACTGGGATGATTTAGCGAATCCTGCTTTGAGCAGGGGGTTGGACCAGATGGTCCAGGAGGTCCCTTAAAAACTCTACGATTCTATGATTCTATGAAATCCCTAGCTAGAGGTTCAAATTTTTGAACAAATTCCTGTCTGTCAAGTAAGATATTAAATGTGGAACACAAATGTTTAAGTATATGAATACCTTTTAGCTTCCACCAAGAAAAAATTTGTGGTTCAAGGCCAGGCAGGAACATGGGGTTTTGTAATATAGCTGTCAGGGGAGAAGGGCTTGATTGTAAGTTATATTTAAACCGGACTTTTCTCCAAAGAAGCAACGAGTGGACTGTAAAAGGAGCCACATTCATTAACCCCCGTGGAAGTCGGTCTGTGGTCCACATTAGGCCTGATAAAGAGAATGGTTTGGAGAGAAATGATTCCAGAATAACCCATCTCGGACTATTGGGATATGAACACGCACTTATTAATGGAGCAATCTGTGCCGACTTGTAATAAAGTGTAAAACTAGGGAGGGATAAACCCCCTTCTTTTCTGTGACGGAACATAAGTTTTTGCACAATTCTGGGTTGTTTTCCGAGCCAAAGAAACTTAGACATCATAGAGTGTGAATGAGTGAACGTTCTGGCTGGTACCATAATTGGGAGGGACCTAAATAGATATAAGAAGCGAGGCAGTGACACCATTTTTAGTGCATGTGTTCTGCCGAGCCAGGATAACTTTGAGGAAGCCCATCTATCCAGGTCCCTCTGGAAGTTTTGGATCAGTGGAGTGTAACTCCACCTAAACAGAGGTGACCTGTTGGCTGTTAAGTTGATACCCAGATATGTTAGATAATGTTCTTTGTGTATAAACCCAAAATGGGAGGCTATATTAGTTTGCTCTTAGGAAAATTTACAAATAATGCTTCTGGATTTATCAATGTTAATCTTTAACCCTGAGATCTTCTCAAATTCGTGAAGGAGAGAAAACAAGTGAGGGAGTGTAGTGTGGGGACTTATTAATGTTAGCAGGAGATCATCCGCAAAGAGGCTGACTTTATATTGGTCTCCCATATTCTCAGGGCCCAGGATATTCTGATCTCTCCTTATTGCTTCCACATTGGGTTCCATTGCAAGTGCAAAAAGATCCGGAGATAGAGGACAGCCCTGCCTGGTACCCTCTGAATATTAATTGGAGGGGGATGTGGTGACGGGAGTTTTACATAAGCGATAGGGCTATCATATAACAATTGGAGGCATTTTATAAGTTTAGGGGAGAATCCGACTTCTGATAGAACCGTAAAGAGATATGTCCAGGACGCCGAATCGAAAGCCCTCTCAGTATCTAATGCAGGCAGGAGAAGTCGCTTTCGCTGTAGGTTAGTTGTATGAATAATATTTAACGCTCCCCTAATATTATCTGGGGCCTGTCGTGCTGGTATAAAACCAACCTGACCCCGATGGATGAGGTGAGGGAGGATTGATCCTGTTAGTCACAATGGATGTAAAGATTTTGAAGTCAATGTATAAGAGGGATATAGGTCTATAATTTGTTGTGAGATGATCTTTCTTAGGATTAGGGATTACGGTTACATGCGCCACGTAGAGCTCAGGGGGCAGCTGTGAGCCATTTAGTAGTGAATTACAGAGGTTTTTATATGTGGTGTCAGCACATCGCTGCATTTTTTATAATATATTGCTGTAAGACCATCCGGTCCCGGGGCCTTTCCTCTTTTTAGTTTTTTGATTGATGAAACTATTTCCTCCTCAGAGATGTGTAAATGGAGTTGTTGTGCCGCGGACTCAGTCAGTGTAGGTAGATGTAGTGTGTGAAGGAATGACTCCAGTAGTGAGGGGGGTGATTGTGGGGGCGAATACAAACTCTGGGGGTATTCATTATAAGTGCTATACATGACATCGGGGTGGGCTGAGATCTGACCCTTAGGGTCTTTTATAGAGGAGATTATATGCAGTGACTCTCTCATTCTGAGCTTACGAGCGGCATCTTATTAGGCTTATTGGCATGGTGATAAAACGCGGCTTTACTCCAAGTTAGCGCCTCTCCGTTCTGGTGGTGAGAATGGCGTCTAATTGTCATTTCATATCTTGTATTTGTGTAGATAAGTATAGGGGTGAAGAGCGCTGATTGGCCAATTCTAACTCCTGCAGTTTCTCCTCCAGTCTGGGCTGTAATTCAGACCTTTCTTCTTCCTGTCGGCCGATAACTTAATCACAGAACCGGGAATAGATTTTCTGTGCGCGAGTCACATTGCTCCAAGTGAGGCCTCCTCCGCTGTGTGAGTTTAGGGGAAATTTGTTATATCTTCTCTTATAGCGGTTACATTAGAGATTTGGGCATTTTAGCTCCTGGTGTGGAGTCGATAGCACAATCATATGCCGCCATATAGTAGACGGCCGGTAACTGGTGAGAATTCCCTCATGTGTGGGGTCTATTTCCCTCCAGAGAAATCACACGTCACATTCCACACATAACACTGTGTAGAGAAGGCGGCGCGGGGTAATTGTGCCAGTAGTGAGGGGCGAATAATGGCGGGAATGTCACTGACTGAGGAGAAGGCTCCATGGAGGTCTGCACTCCGGAGATCATGTGACCCCTGACTCCTCCCCTCCTGTGACCTCATCACAGGTCCTGTGCACAGAGCAGCCATATATGTGGAGTGCGGCTCTGCAGGTTAGTGATGGGCAGTCCGGCTCTTCTGCCTCCTTTCCCCACTTTTCTCCCTCCTGTCCCTTCACTATAAAGCCTGGGCCTCATTATACAGCACTACAGGGGTCTAGTGAAGGCTTTTTAGCCCTTTCCTCAGTCTGTAGCTCCTGGGAACAGACCCTCACTCCTGTCCCTTCACTATAAAGCCTGGGCCTCATTATACAGCTGTACAGGGGTCTAGTGAAGGCTTTTTAGCCCTTTCATCAGACTGTAGCTCCTAGGCACAGGCCCTCACTCCTGTCCCTTCACTATAAAGCCTGGGCCTCATTATACAGCTGTACAGGGGTCTAGTGAAGGCTTTTTAGCCCTTTCCTCAGTCTGTAGCTCCTGGGAACAGACCCTCACTCCTGTCCCTTCACTATAAAGCCTGGGCCTCATTATACAGCTGTACAGGGGTCTAGTGAAGGCTTTTTACCCCTTTCCTCAGACTGTAGCTCCTGGGCACAGGCCCTCACTCCTGTCCCTTCACTATAAAGCCTGGGCCTCATTATACAGCTGTACAGGGGTCTAGTGAAGGCTTTTTAGCCCTTTCCTCAGACTGTAGCTCCTGGGAACAGGCCCTCACTCCTGTCCCTTCACTATAAAGCCTGGGCCTCATTATACAGCTGTACAGGGGTCTAGTGAAGGCTTTTTAGCCATTTCCTCAGACTGTAGCTCCTGGGCACAGGCCCTCACTCCTGTCCCTTCACTATAAAGCCTGGGCCTCATTATACAGCTGTACAGGAGTCTAGTGAAGGCTTTTTAGCCCTTTCCCCAGACTGTAGCTCCTGGGAACAGGCCCTCACTCCTGTCCCTTCACTATAAAGCCTGGGCCTCATTATACAGCTGTACAGGGGTCTAGTGAATGCTTTTTAGCCCTTTCCTCAGACTGTAACTCCTGGGAACAGGCCCTCACTCCTGTCCCTTCACTATAAAGCCCTGGCCTCATTATACAGCTGTACAGGGGTCTAGTGAAGGCTTTTTAGCCCTTTCCTCAGACTGTAGCTCCTGGGAACAGGCGCTCACTCCTGTCCCTTCACTATAAAGCCTGGGCCTCATTATACAGCTGTACAGGGGTCTAGTGAAGGCTTTTTAGCCATTTCCTCAGACTGTAGCTCCTGGGCACAGGCCCTCACTCCTGTCCCTTCACTATAAAGCCTGGGCCTCATTATACAGCTGTACAGGAGTCTAGTGAAGGCTTTTTAGCCCTTTCCCCAGACTGTAGCTCCTGGGAACAGGCCCTCACTCCTGTCCCTTCACTATAAAGCCTGGGCCTCATTATACAGCTGTACAGGGGTCTAGTGAATGCTTTTTAGCCCTTTCCTCAGACTGTAACTCCTGGGAACAGGCCCTCACTCCTGTCCCTTCACTATAAAGCCATGGCCTCATTATACAGCTGTACAGGGGTCTAGTGAAGGCTTTTTAGCCCTTTCCTCAGACTGTAGCTCCTGGGAACAGGCTTTCACTCCTGTCCCTTCACTATAAAGCCTGGGCCTCATTATACAGCTGTACAGGGGTCTAGTGAAGGCTTTTTAGCCCTTTCCTCAGACTGTAGCTCCTGGGAACAGGCGCTCACTCCTGTCCCTTCACTATAAAGCCTGGGCCTCATTATACAGCTGTACAGGGGTCTAGTGAAGGCTTTTTAGCCATTTCCTCAGACTGTAGCTCCTGGGCACAGGCCCTCACTCCTGTCCCTTCACTATAAAGCCTGGGCCTCATTATACAGCTGCACAGGAGTCTAGTGAAGGCTTTTTAGCCCTTTCCTCAGACTGTAGCTCCTGGGAACAGGCCCTCACTCCTGTCCCTTCACTATAAAGCCTGGTCCTCATTATACAGCTGTACAGGGGTCTAGTGAAGGCTTTTTAGCCATTTCCTCAGACTGTAGCTCCTGGGAACAGGCGCTCACTCCTGTCCCTTCACTATAAAGCCTGGGCCTCATTATACAGCTGTACAGGGGTCTAGTGAAGGCTTTTTAGCCATTTCCTCAGACTGTAGCTCCTGGGCACAGGCCCTCACTCCTGTCCCTTCACTATAAAGCCTGGGTCTCATTATACAGCTGTACAGGGGTCTAGTGAAGGCTTTTTAGCCATTTCCTCAGACTGTAGCTCCTGGGAACAGGCGCTCACTCCTGTCCCTTCACTATAAAGCCTGGGCCTCATTATACAGCTGTACAGGGGTCTAGTGAAGGCTTTTTAGCCATTTCCTCAGACTGTAGCTCCTGGGCACAGGCCCTCACTCCTGTCCCTTCACTATAAAGCCTGGGCCTCATTATACAGCTGTACAGGAGTCTAGTGAAGGCTTTTTAGCCCTCTCCTCAGACTGTAGCTCCTGGGAACAGGCCCTCATTCCTGTCCCTTCACTATAAAGCCTGGACCTCATTATACAGCTGTACAGGGGTCTAGTGAAGGCTTTTTAGCCCTCTCCTCAGACTGTAGCTCCTGGGAACAGGCCCTCACTCCTGTCCCTTCACTATAATGCCTGGGCCTCATTATACAGCTGTACAGGGGTCTAGTGAAGGCTTTTTAGCCCTCTCCTCAGACTGTAGCTCCTGGGAACAGGCCCTCACTCCTGTCCCTTCCCTATAAAGCCTGAGCCTCATTATACAGCTGTACAGGGGTCTAGTGAAGGCTTTTTAGCCCTCTCCTCAGACTGTAGCTCCTGGGAACAGGCCCTCATTCCTGTCCCTTCCCTATAAAGCCTGAGCCTCATTATACAGCTGTACAGGGGTCTAGTGAAGGCTTTTTAGCCCTTTCCTCAGACTGTAGCTCCTGGGAACAGGCCCTCACTCCTGTCCCTTCACTATAAAGCCTGGTCCTCATTATACAGCTGTACAGGGGTCTAGTGAAGGCTTTTTAGCCATTTCCTCAGACTGTAGCTCCTGGGAACAGGCGCTGACTCCTGTCTAGAGTTGAGCGATACCGTCCGATACTTCAAAGTATCGGATCGGAATGGATCGGCCGATCTTAAAAAAAAGTATCGGTATCGCCGATTCCGATACCGGAAGTCCCATTCAAGTCTATGGGACTTCCGGTATCGGAATAAGAAAAACCCTGTTTTTGCCTTGTACAGCCTCTCTGGGGTCTGTACGGGCCTTTCGGGGGGCTGTGCCGGCCTGCCAGGGGGTCTGTGCAGGCTCCGGTGGTCTGTGCCGGCCTGCCGGGGGGCTGTGCCGGCCTGCCGGTGGTCTCTGCAGGCTCCGGTGGGCTGTGCCGGCCTGCCGGGGGGCTGTGCCGGCCTGCCGGGGGGCTGTGCAGGCTCCGTGGGGCTGTGTCGGCCTGCCGGTGGTCTGTGCAGGCTTCGGGGGTCTGTGCAGGCATCGTCCGATGGGACTACAAGTCCCATCAGGCAATGCCTGCTACCATGACAGTGATTGACACATTAGCCAATGATGGGACAGTAGTAGTCCCATCATCCGGCTAATGTGTTGAATGTAAAAAAAAAAAAAAAAAAAAATTACATACTACATACATGCTACATTCATACTACATATATACTACATGCAACATACATACTACATATATACTACATGCATGCAACATGCATACTACATATATACTACATGCTACATACATACTACATATATGCTACATACATACTACATATATACTACATGCATGCTACATACATACTGCATGCTACATACATACTACATGCTACATACATACCACATATATACTACATACATACTACATGCATGCTACATACATACCACATACATACTACATACATACTACATGCATACTACATGCATGCTACATGCATGCTACATGCTACATACATAACACATATATACTACATGCATGCTACATACATACTACATGCTACATACATACCACATACATACCACATACATACTACATGCATGATACATACATACTACATATATACTACATGCATGCTACATACATACTACATGCTACATACATACTACATATATACTACATACATACTACATATATACTACATACATACTACATGCATGCTACATACATACTACATGCTACATACATACCACATACATACTACATACATACTACATGCTACATACATACTACATATATACTACATGCATGCTACATACATACTACATGCTACATACATACTACATATATACTACATGCATGCTACATACATACTACATGCTACATACATACTGCATGCTACATGCATGCTACATACATACTACATACATACTACATGCTACATACATACCACATATATACTACATACATACTACATACAATACATTCATACAATACATACATAGACATACAGTACATATAACATAGAGTAACATACTTACCAATACTTGTCACATTGTTCCCCGAAGCCATTGTCTTTTACGGAATAAATATTAACATAACAAACCACAAAAATACTCACCCACGATCCGAAGCAGTCCACGAGTGTGTCCCACGACGATCTTGGGTAGAGAACTGCAGCATCAGCTGATGCTGCCGTTCTCTACGGGCTGCAGGAATCCAATGACGGAAGGTAGGTATCCTTCCGCACTGTATTCCTCCGCCACTTAAAAAAAAAAAAGTCCCTAGTCTCACTTTATGCCATTGCTGTGTGGGAACTGATGCTGCAGTTCTCTACCCAAGATCGTCGTGGGACACACTCGTGGACTGCTTCGGATCGTGGGTGAGTATTTTTGTGGTTTGTTATGTTAATATTTATTCCGTAAAAGACAATGGCTTCGGGGAACAATGTGACAAGTATTGGTAAGTATGTTACTCTATGTTATATGTACTGTATGTCTATGTATGTATTGTATGAATGTATTGTATGTAGTATGTATGTAGTATATATGTGGTATGTATGTAGCATGTAGTATGTATGTAGTATATATGTAGCATGCATGTAGCATGCAGTATGTATGTAGCATGCATGTAGTATATATGTAGTATGTATGTAGCATGTAGTATGTATGTAGTATGTATGTGGTATGTATGTAGCATGTAGTATGTATGTAGCATGCATGTAGTATGTATGTAGTATATATGTAGTATGTATGTAGCATATAGTATGTATGTAGCATGCATGTAGTATATATGTGTTATGTATGTAGCATGTAGCATGCATGTAGCATGCATGTAGTATGTATGTAGTATGTATGTAGTATGTATGTGGAATGTATGTAGCATGCATGTAGTATGTATATAGTATATATGTGGTATGTATATAGCATGTAGTATGTATGTAGCATGCAGTATGTATGTAGCATGCATGTAGTATATATGTAGTATGTATGTAGCATGTAGTATATATGTAGCATGCATGTAGTATGTATGTAGTATGTATGTAGTATTTTTTTTTTTTTTTTTTTAACATTTAACACATTAGCCGGATGATGGGACTACTACTGTCCCATCATTGGCTAATGTGTCAATCACTGTCATGGTAGCAGGCATCGCCAGATGGGACTTATAGTCCCATCGGACGATGCTTGCACAGACCCCCGGACATCAGCACAGCCCCCCGGCAGGCCGGCACAGCCCCCCGGCAGGCCGGTACAGACCCCCACAGGGTGCACAGACCACCGGCAGGCCGGCACAGCCCCCCGGCAGGCCGGTACAGACCCCCACAGGGTGCACAGACCACCGGCAGGCCGGCACAGCCCCCGGCAGGCCGGTACAGACCCCGGGCAGTCCACACAGCCCCCCGGCAGGCCGGCAGAGACCCCCGGAAGGCCCGAAATGACGGCGCATCATGATGCGCACACACCGCGCATCATGATGACGTCATTTCGGCTGTCAATCAACTTTGAACTTCAACTTCCGATTCCGATGCCGACTTCCGATATTGAAAAAATATCGGAAGTCGGTATCGGAATTCCGATACAGCAAGTATCGGCCGATACCCGATACTTGCGGTATCGGAATGCTCAACACTACTCCTGTCCCTTCACTTTAAAGCCTGGGCCTCATTATACAGCTGTACAGGGGTCTAGTGAAGGCTTTTTAGCCATTTCCTCAGACTGTAGCTCCTGGGCACAGGCCCTCACTCCTGTCCCTTCACTATAAAGCCTGGGCCTCATTATACAGCTGTACAGGAGTCTAGTGAAGGCTTTTTAGCCCTTTCCCCAGACTGTAGCTCCTGGGAACAGGCCCTCACTCCTGTCCCTTCACTATAAAGCCTGGGCCTCATTATACAGCTGTACAGGGGTCTAGTGAATGCTTTTTAGCCCTTTCCTCAGACTGTAACTCCTGGGAACAGGCCCTCACTCCTGTCCCTTCACTATAAAGCCATGGCCTCATTATACAGCTGTACAGGGGTCTAGTGAAGGCTTTTTAGCCCTTTCCTCAGACTGTAGCTCCTGGGAACAGGCTCTCACTCCTGTCCCTTCACTATAAAGCCTGGGCCTCATTATACAGCTGTACAGGGGTCTAGTGAAGGCTTTTTAGAACTTTCCTCAGACTGTAGCTCCTGGGAACAGGCGCTCACTCCTGTCCCTTCACTATAAAGCCTGGGCCTCATTATACAGCTGTACAGGGGTCTAGTGAAGGCTTTTTAGCCATTTCCTCAGACTGTAGCTCCTGGGCACAGGCCCTCACTCCTGTCCCTTCACTATAAAGCCTGGGTCTCATTATACAGCTGCACAGGAGTCTAGTGAAGGCTTTTTAGCCCTTTCCTCAGACTGTAGCTCTTGGGAACAGGCCCTCACTCCTGTCCCTTCACTATAAAGCCTGGTCCTCATTATACAGCTGTACAGGGGTCTAGTGAAGGCTTTTTAGCCATTTCCTCAGACTGTAGCTCCTGGGAACAGGCGCTCACTCCTGTCCCTTCACTATAAAGCCTGGGCCTCATTATACAGCTGTACAGGGGTCTAGTGAAGGCTTTTTAGCCATTTCCTCAGACTGTAGCTCCTGGGCACAGGCCCTCACTCCTGTCCCTTCACTATAAAGCCTGGGTCTCATTATACAGCTGTACAGGGGTCTAGTGAAGGCTTTTTAGCCATTTCCTCAGACTGTAGCTCCTGGGAACAGGCGCTCACTCCTGTCCCTTCACTATAAAGCCTGGGCCTCATTATACAGCTGTACAGGGGTCTAGTGAAGGCTTTTTAGCCATTTCCTCAGACTGTAGCTCCTGGGCACAGGCCCTCACTCCTGTCCCTTCACTATAAAGCCTGGGCCTCATTATACAGCTGTACAGGAGTCTAGTGAAGGCTTTTTAGCCCTTTCCCCAGACTGTAGCTCCTGGGAACAGGCCCTCACTCCTGTCCCTTCGCTATAAAGCCTGGGCCTCATTATACAGCTGTACAGGGGTGTAATGAAGGCTTTTTAGCCCTTTCCTCAGACTAGCTCCTGGGAACAGGCCCTCACTCCTGTCCCTTCACTATAAAGCCTGGGCCTCATTATACAGCTGTACAGGGGTCTAGTGAAGGCTTTTTAGCCATATCCTCAGACTGTAACTCCTGGGAACAGGCCCTCACTCCTGTCCCTTCACTTTAAAGCCCGGGCCTCATTATACAGCTGTACAGGGGTCTAGTGAAGGCTTTTTAGCCCTTTCCTCAGACTGTAGCTCCTGGGAACAGGCTCTCACTCCTGTCCCTTCACTATAAAGCCTGGGCCTCATTATACAGCTGTACAGGGGTCTAGTGAAGGCTTTTTAGCCCTTTCCTCAGACTGTAGCTCCTGGGAACAGGTCCTCACTCCTGTCCCTTCACTATAAAGCCTGGGCCTCATTATACAGCTGTACAGGGGTCTAGTGAAGGCTTTTTAGCCCTTTCCTCATGCTGTAGCTCCTGGGATCAGGCCCTCACTCCTGTCCCCTCACTATAAAGCCTGGGCCTCATTATACAGCTGTACAGGGGTCTAGTGATGGCTTTTTGTCCCTTTCCTCAGACTGTAGCTCCTGGGAACAGACCCTCACTCCTGTCCCTTCACTATAAAGCCTGGGCCTCATTATACAGCTGTACAGGGGTCTAGTGAAGGCTTTTTAGCCCTTTCCTCAGACTGTAGCTCCTGGGAACAGGCCCTCACTCCTGTCCCTTCACTATAAAGCCTGGGCCTCATTATACAGCTGTACAGGGGTCTAGTGAAGGCTTTTTAGCCCTTTCCTCAGACTGTAGCTCCTGGTCACCATGTGATCTCACCATAACCCTAACAAGCTAATTAAGGTGTGAAATCTTGGTCAAAATTATCTCATTACACAAATCTCCCAGGGTGCTCAAACTTTTGCATCGCCCCTTTTTCCTTTTTGAAATTATGAAATTGTAATAAATGTCTCTCTCTCTATATATAATTTTTTATTATTATTTTTGCCTAAAATACAAAGGCCATGTGTCATCTTAGAGGTTCGGCCTTTTAGAGATCATTTCATCTTCATCTTACTACTGCTCACAATAACGGTCATTTTGACCCGGGGCGCCCACACTTTTACACGCCGCTGTCAATGCCTCATCCCGCTGGTGCTCAATATTTAATAGGGTCTTACTATTAAACTTAATGAAAAGTTCGGTGAATTTCTTTGAGCTGTTATTACTAGAGATGAGCGAATATTGTCGGAGAAGTTGTTATTGGCTAATATCACTTAGCGAATAGCTGCATCGGGACCCCGGATCCCTGGAGCGCTCCCGATAATCAGCTGCATGTGTCGCCCTCCATGCAGGTGCTGTGACTATCACACAGCGCGACACACGCAGCTGATTATCGGGAGCGCTCCAGCACACTGAGTCCTGCACACACTGAGGCCCCTGATCATGTGACCCCTGACTCCTCCCCTCCTGTGACCTCATCACAGGTCCTGTGCACAGAGCAGTCATATATGTGGTGGACACTCCTGGATCTTCTGCTTTCTGGGCCGGTTCCTCCTGTGAGTCCTATTAACCCTTTCGCTCCCTGTATTCTCCTTTCTGACAGGACAATATCTGGATCCTGATAGTGTGACAGGAATTTAAGCAATGTGGAAGGAAAAAATGACAATTGTACTTTATTTCCTCACAAAAATGTGACTTTACCCCAAAATTGTCAGCGTAACAAATCCTTATTTTCCCCACTGTAGTTTGTAGACTCCATATACAGATCCCTTAAGTGTGAAAAGAGCTGAATTCCCCACTTAAGTTATTGCATTTTGGAAATTGCCCCCACTGGGAATTTATCTCCAGGTAAAGGCACAATTGTGTCTCCATGGGGGTTGTGCTCACAGCCCAACATCGTGTGGCCTCCAAAGAAATGCCACCCCGCACCATTACTGACCACTGCCAAACCGGTCATGCTGAAGGATGTTGCAGGCAGCAGATCGCTCTCCACGGCGTCTCCAGACTCTGTCACGGCTGTCACATGTGCTCAGTGTGAACCTGCTTTCATCTGTGAAGAGCACAGGGCGCCAGTGGTGAATTTTCCAATCCTGGTGTTCTGTGGCAAATGCCAAGCGTCCTGTACGGTGTTGGGCTGTGAGCACAACCCCCATCTGTGGATGTCAGGCCCTCAGACCATCCTCATGGAGTCAGTTTCTAACAATTTGTGCAGACACATGAACATTTGTGGCCTGCTGAAGATCATTTTGCAGGGCTCTGGCAGTGCTCCTCCTGTTCCTCCTTGCACAAAGGTGGAGGTAGCGGTCCTGCTGCTGGGTTGTTGCCCTTACACGGCCCCCTCCACATCTCCTGGTGTACTGGCCTGTCTCCTGGTTTCACCTCCAGCCTCTGGACACTACGCTGACAGACACAGCAAACCTTGCTACAGCTCGCATTGATGTGCCATCCTGGATGAGCTGCACTACCTGAGCCACTTGTGTGTGTTGTAGAGTCCGTCTCATGTTACCACAAGTATGAAAGCACAACCAACATTCAAAAGTGACCAAAACATCAGCCAGAAAGCATTGGTACCGATATGTGGTCTGTGGTCCCCACCTGCAGAACCGCTCCTTTACTGAGGGTGTCTTGATAATTGCCAATAATTTCCATCTGTTGTCTATTCCATTTGCACAACAGCATGTGAAATTGATTGTCAATCAGTGTTGCTTCCTAAGTGGACAGTTTGATTTCACAGAAGTTTGATTTACTTGGAGTTATATTCTGTTGTTTAAGTGTTCCCTTTATTTTTTTGAACAGTGTATATAGAGAGATTTTTTTTTCTTTACGTTGGAGGGTCCAATTCCAGCTATTGCTGTGGGATCTGTGATTTCTATCTACTCCACTGTGTACAGGATAATAGAGTATAATAAAGTAGCTATGGATGTGACGTAACTAACATTGTGCAGTGACTCTGCTTTCCATATAGTGATGGATATTTCTTGTTGCTGAAACTGTGATATTTTTTCCACTTTAAACCTTTTTTAAACCCCTCTGATCAGTGCGATCGCACAACATACAAGCCTCTGATGGCTCCGGTGATGCCCTGTACTACTGTAGTGCCGTGTATCATCACTGCCTGTCAGTGTAATACTAACGGCCCCATACACATGAGATCAGAGTTGGCTGAACGGTCATTTGGCAGACGGCGATCTCTCCCGACTCCCCCATACACACAAATATTCCAGCTTTCCTGTGGTCTGTATGAGAGAGTCGCCTCCAGACTCCTCTAGAGGAGGATTATCTACAGGAAGAGGAAACTGATTATCCTCTGAAATTCAGGATGCCGGATCCTTCTCTGCCCTGACATCATTTGTCGGGAGGCCCCCAAATACATTATATGGTCGGCCAAACCCCCCCGAAATCAGAGCTTTCATGGAACTTTAGTCTAATGTGTATGGGGGCGTTATAAGGTAACTTATTGGACGCTGCCTCTGGCCCGGCCTAATAGACCTTCATACATTGCAGCCCAGACCCCATTATTAGGCATGTAAGTATCGCAGTAACTAGGCCGCCCCATACTATCGAGTACTTGGGGCGGGGGGCATTCAGCCAAACTCTGTCACACCTTCTTAGATGCCATGTTTGCTTTTCAGGGTTTTTGTTGAAGCCTCATCTGTGCCGTCCCTGCGGTGTACATCTATGTTCTGGGGCCCAAAAAGATTCATTTCTTTTTAATAAATGTTTCACGTTAAAATTTATAAAATGTGTCTTCTGCTTTTTACATATTTTTTTCTTCTTACAAGAATAGTTGGAGCCAATTTTTCTTTAGAAACATTTTAATATCGGCTTTTTCTGGTGTTTTTCTTGTAATATAGGAAAGTCTAAGGCCAGAAATAATCCCCATAAATCACTGTACATGGAGACTTTGGGATCAGATCATTTCTGTCCGTTGTGATTGTGGAAACAAAAAATCTTTTCTAAAAGCCTCAAACTTCTGTGTGTGACTCAGAGCTGAGATCTAACGTGATAGAAGATTCCAGTGCGGGGAAGACGGGAAACCTTCATATAGACGGCTGGTGGGGATGGAGTCAGTGACCGACTCTGGCCAAATCTGTCTCTAGAGCCGCAGTAGAAGATGAAGATGTCGTCCTCATCATGAAGGAGTTATTTCTCATGTCGCGTGTAATGAATATCTCCTGCAGTATTGCTAATGCCGATTCCAGTGTCGGTAATGAGAGGAGAATTAGCGTTATGGAAGATGAGTCTATGAGGAACGTGTTCAGCTGCCGACTCCGAGGAGGAAACTGCTTGTTGTCTGTGGCCTAAATATATAGGTTTTATTAGTAGATGTCAGGGAAGAAAACTAAACCCTGTAAGATAATAAATCTCCTCATATGTTTCCCTTATTATCTCCAGTAATTGTATTATTACACAGGATTCTTATGCTGTTACATCGGATCATCTTCTTCTCATTCAGGTCTCTACAATATCGGATCCTCTCAGTGAAGATCTTCTACAGAAGAGAATTTTCCTGATTTACCCATCAAGGATGGATATGGACAGAGACAAGATGACGGAGAGGATGTTACACCTCACCCTAGAGATCCTCTTCCATCTCACTGGAGAGGTGAGAGATTCTGATGACGTCATGGATCGCCCTCACCCAGGGAGGCGGGGTACTCGGTACCGGGCCCGTTGATCTCAATGGGAGTTGTCACTGTAGCTGTGACCCGGTCCGTGGCCCTGGGCGTCCATTGTAAAAGGGGGATGATTGCAAGTACTTGTGGATAATGATTAAAGTTTATAAGTGGATGATTCGTGATGCCACCTGTGGTGTTCGGCAATGAAGATTTTAAGCCGACGTTGCAGACAGATCCTCTGGGACAGATGGTGTGGTGCAGCAATGATGTTGTGGCCCTCCACAGGTAGGGCTGCAGTCCCAGGGCAGAGTAGACATAGAGACAGTGAAAAGAGGGAGATGGTGCGGTGTTAAGCACAGAGATGTAGCAGTGCTGAGTGTGTTGGCGCAGGAATAAGCGGAGGACACCAGGGCATGTAGTTCCAAAGCTTTACTCACAGTCTGTTGTGCATACAGGTGCCCGCATCCATGCCGTGTCCTCCAGGTCAGGAGCTCAGCCAACATCCAGGCAAGATGAAGTACTCCATTCCAACACTCCGCCAACATATGTCTTTCCTGAACGTCTCCCTTATAGCGCCTATTTGAAGTACTCCTAGTACTGAGTTACACTGGAGTTCCTCCTGTCAGATGTTCCTATGAACTCTACTTGTACGGCAGACAGCTGTAGCCTGCTTCGGGGACTAATTGCTACTAAGTCCCGGCTCACTCACGTTGCTGTTGTGCCCCCAAGTCTTGTGTGGGAATAAAGTGGTGACAACTTCTATTCCTCCGGTGTCTGCTGCAGGACCATTAGTATCCATACAACCTCAGGGACCGGACCCCGGCCATTCGCTTAGAACTTGAGGAAGGCCTCTGCTCTAACCCTAGTCCTTAGTTCTCTTCTTCTCCTTACGTTCCGAACAAAACTATCTTTCCTATGGAGAATTAGGCTTTCTGAATATCTCTTTCCTGTGCCAGCAGACACAGGTCACTGAGGTCTGCTGCAGCACTTCCTTCAATCCATCCCACTCACAGGATCTTATCTCACAGACTACTTAGTCAGACCGCTGATGCCTGGTTCGTCACCTGTATTCAAATCTTTATTCAAATTTTACACATCCTTATCAAAGTGCTACCATAAGTCTAAATTCTGTAAAATATTCACTCCTAATCAGATACCTAGATATTACTACCAGCTAAACTCTATATAAAATCTGTTCTATTGCTATCAACATTTTTATTAAAGACCACTATAAAGTTCTATAACTATACTCTATTGCTATTAATATTTTTAAGGCACATCATATAATACTTCACATTAAGACGTCAATAATTCTTGCACTTGTTGGACACCGCTCCCAGCCGGGATTTCTTGCAGTGTCCTTTGGGTGGGAGCCATGCTCCAAGATGAGGTAGTTCTTATCTATAAAAGACTTATGTAAAACCAAGAGAGGGCACCTTAAGAGGCTCAACTATTTACAAGGACAGTTTGTGGATCACTCATTGTCCATGATCTCTGCAGTTCAATAAGAAATGCTGCCAACGCAACTAAGCAAAAAGAAAACTGAAGAAAACATGATAACAAAAAGGCACAACGGTGCTAATACCCTCCTGGGTAACAGTTAGTTATCGTGGACATGTTCCTTAATGTGGGTCTCCTCCTTGGGTGGTGGAAGCAGGTTTCTTGGGCTGCTTCCAGGGGAAAACTTCAGGTTTTCCTCTTCCTGTTGATGATCTACAAATTGCAGGTATTCCTGCTCCCAAGGAGTTAAGGTGGTGGCTGGAGCTGCCTGTGTAGATGGGGTGGCAGCTGATGGAACCATTGCCTGGGGTACAGCAGGGGTGGCAACTTGTACCAATGTGTGTTGTTCCTCAGCTTCAGGTGATATCTCCGCTGCTCTGCTTTTTGGTCTGACAGCTGGTGAAACTTGAGTGCTGCCGCTTAAGACCTGAGCAAGCACTGGACCATTTTGGTCCACAGGTACAGTTCCCAGCACCAGGATCATGGCAGGGGCAGTGATCATACCTGGTGCCTCCTGGTGATGTTCTGGCTCCGGTGCAGGTACCGGGTGGTGAACGGTGGCAGCTGCAACCTCCGGAGCTGCTTGGTGAGCGGGTGACAGCTGGATCTGAGCGGGCACAGGACTGGTGCCTGCCGATGCCTCCGGTAGGGACCTGCGCGGCCACGCCGGGTCCGGGCGGGGACACAGCCCTTGCCCCACAGGCTGCTCTGGGACTCTCATGTATCTCCTCCTGGCAGGCCGCATCCAGTGGCAGTATCGACTTGGAGGTTGTGGCGGGTCCTGCAACTGGTATCGCAGCGGCCATGGGCTCCGCAGGTGCTGTCTCGGAGAGAGTTGTTTTTCTCCACCGTTTTCTCTTGGCCTCCATCCTTCTTCCATCATGGTGTCCTGGCATTCTCTCTCCTTCCTGGGCTCCTTTCCCACCATGGGGCTTCACTCCTCCTTCTGGGGGCGGCATCTTCTTCCTACTCCTCCATAACAGGCCAGTATACGAACCCCTCTGGGAGTGGGCCATGTTGCTGTAGCATAGAAGTTTAGGCAGGGGAGGCCCAGAACAGTTTGCGCTCTTTTCTTAGGACCACCCATGTTGTTCGTGTTCCAAGCAGGGAGCCACCAAAGGTGCTTTGCTACACTACTATGTTGTGTGGGATGCAGGTGTTGGAGCGTGGTCAGGTGTCTCCACCTTACCTGGATGGTGGGGCACCACACCTCAGGAGGAGGTGCAGTACCTCTGTGACGACTGAACCCTCAGGGGCACCACAGTCACATTGCATCATTCTTATCTATGGGAATAACAGATGGACAGAACTGGAGAGGTGAGGACTCTGGAAATGTCTTTAGTGAGATTTATTAATGTGTCTCTCCATAACCAGGATTACACAGTGGTGAAGAAGACCTCTAGTGATCGCTGTCAGGACCCTGTGTCTGAGGGATGGGGAAGTCTCCTGAGCCCAATCACGGGGACTCCACCTCACCCCCTGATCCATGAGGACATCAATGACCAGAAGATCCTAGATCTCACCTACAAGATGATTGAGCTGCTGACTGGAGAGGTGACACTGCTGGGAATGCTGGGACATTATACAGTAATGCTATGAAGGGATCGGGGGATGATGGTATCATTGTATGTGTCAGGTTCCTATAAGGTGTCAGGATGTCGCTATCTATTTCTCCATGGAGGAGTGGGAGTATTTAGAAGGACACAGAGATCTATACAAGAATGTCATAATGGAGGTTCCCCAACCCCTCACATCACCAGGTAATAGACAGGACTAAATACACACGGCCTATAATTATCTGTATGTAGAGAATGAATTCAGTCCCTGTATGTGTTTCCTCCAGATCTATCCAGTAAGAGGACAACACCAGAGAGATGTCCCCGACCTCTTCTTCCACAGGACTGTAACCAAGAAGATCCCAGTGCTCCTCAGGATCATCAGGTAGATGGAGAGAAGGTGTCAGGAGATCTCCCCTATGATGTGTAGACGGCTGTGAAGGTCTTGTTCTCAGTTGTTTTATCCACCAGTATTATATGTTTTATACTTGTGTAATGAGAGCGGTGGAGATGGCAGGATTAGAGCTGATCATAGATGGGACTTCTCCATCTGTCGGTGACTTTTACAATATTTGTTTCAGGGTGAAGATCTGACCCATATTAATACTACAGAGACATATGTGAGGGGTGATGAGCGGTGTAAAGAGGAGATTCCCACATATGACTACCCAGGTGAGTAGTAACCACTGAATGCAGAGAAGTCACAGATTCCTCTCAGTCACCGGCTGTGGCTGCTTTATCGGTGGTGTAGTCCGGACGTATTACCATGACCACCATTTTGCCTCTAGACCACAACATTCTCCTCCACCCAAAACTGTTGAAATGACTTTGGGCAGTGAAAGCCCTTTTCTATAGAACTTACAACCTGGAGGATCCACCTACTCCCTGGTATTAGTGTGAGGGTGATCCCTTAAAGCGAGATCTATATGATTGCTTGTATCTGACCCAATATAGGCCGAGTGCGCGCTTAAAGAGTCACACCGAACACAGAGTTAGGCCGGATTCACACTACCTTGTGTGATACGAGAAACTCGCACGAATCTCTCGTAATCAACATCCGGTGCTACCGCTGGTACTCAGGACCGGAGATGCGGCTGCATAGAAATCAGCAGACTTAATCTTCTGCTCAGGATCCATAGTAGCTCCAATGATCCACCATAAATGAGAGCAACTCTGGTTTACTGTTGTTTAATTTGCATTTGTAGTTTTCAGTTAATGAGATTCTCGTGCTCTGGGGCGGGGCTGTGGGTGGGGCTGTGGGTGGGGCTTTATGTGGTGCTTTGATTACATATTCATCTGTATTGGCTTATGACAGGTCGCTGACCCCTCACTGACCTGCCCCCATTATTACATAATGCATATAATAGCATTGATATTATTGGTGATAATTCCTATAATATTGTGGCTATTGTGATGCTTAGAAAAAAATTACATCTAGCAAAATGACACCAGCGGCGCCTGTCCAGTAGCCTCTATCTCTTACTTATAGATGCTACTGCGCAGGCGCCGCCATTTTACTTTTGAATGTAAAATATGCTGGACTAATTAGCGGTTGCCATGTCACATTTCGAGAGCCCCTAATGTGCCTAAACAGTGGAAACCGCCAACAAGGGACCCCATTTTAGAAACTAGACCCCTTAGGAAACTTATATAGATGTGTATGGAGCACGCTGAAACCACTGGTGCTTCACAGAAGTTTATAACGTAGAGCCGTGGAAATAAAAAATACAATTTTTCACAAATCTTTTCATCTCCATATTTTGCATTTTCATAAGGGTAAGAGGAGAAATTGCTCCATGCAATTTCTCCTGAACACGTAGATACCCCATATGTGGGAGAATACTACTGTTTGGGAGCATGGCAAAGCTTGGAAGGGAGGGAGACACCATATTGGAGAGCAGATTTTGCTGGAATTGTTTGTGGGTGACATGTCACATTGTCAGAGACAATGACGTGTCTAAACATTGAAGTGACCCCATTTTGGAAACTAAACCCCCCAAGGAACTTATCTAGATGTGTGGTGAGCACTGTGAAGCCCCAAGTGCTTCACAGAAGTTAGTTACATAGAGTTGTGAAAATAAAAAATCATATTTTTTGGACAAAAAATGAACTTTTTGACCTTAAATGTTTTTTCCAAAATGGTAACAGTAGAAATTGGACCCAAAAAGTTGTTTTGCAATTTGTCCTGAGTATGCTGACACCCCATATGTGGGGGTAATCCACTGTTTGGGCGCATGGCAGAGCTCGGAAGGGAAGGAGCGCCGTATTGGAGAGCAGATTTTGCTGGAATTGTTTGTGGGTGACATGTCACATTGTCAGAGCCCCTGAGGTGCCAGAACAGCATAAGCCCCCAAAAGTGACTGCATTTTACCAAATACTTCCCTGAATGAATTCTTCTAGTGGTGCAGTGAGCATACTGACACCACAGCTGTTCCATAGACAATTATACCATTGGGCAGTGAAGAAAAAATAATTACATTTTTACCACTAAAATGTTTTTAACCCCAGATTTTACATTGGAAAATAGGTAGATAGGTAAATGGTCACTACACCCAGAGATGAATTACCTCCTGAAGTGACCCCATTTTGGAAATGACACCCCTCTGGGAATTCATCTATGGATATAGTGACCATTTTCACTACATGGATGATTTCCAGAAACACGTAGAAGTTTCAGAGCAAAAATTGCAGCAATGTCATGGTAGTGCCCAATATATTGTGCCCAGCTTGTGTCTCTGGAGACCTCCCCCCCACCTACCCCCGGAAATTGTTAAGTCAGCTCTACTCAAATGTGTCTGTCACTAAATAAACCAAATGCTTGAATCTCAAAACAGTTCAAAAACGTGGTTCTGTGTGGAAGATTGTAAAGCCGTCATGGAGGCATAAGGCTGGCAGTGATGGGCATTGTGGGTAATAATAGCGGGGATCATGCCTCATTCCTCTCTAGGAACATACACGACATCTTCTCTGGGGTTCTTTCTTGTCTCAGTTACTGGGATGAGTGCAATAAAATGTCGCTCAGTGAGTCTTCTGACATCTTCACATTCTAAAGGATTGGCGGGGAAAGAATTATCAAAAACAAAATTTTCAGTGACCTTTTCCTGATAATCAAGGAAAGTGTCTGCATTTCCGGCTTTTTTGTATAACACAAAAGAATTATATGTGGCCACCTGAAACAAATACATGACTAACTTTTTATACCAGAGATATGATTTGTCTGATACCTGGTATGGCTGTAGAACCTGATCTGCAAGGTCCACACCCCCATATATTTGTGGTAGTCAATGACAGACACAGGTTTTGGAGTAGTGGATCCCTGTTGGTCTGCAGTGGCCCTTGTGGCATCTGTGTGGATCGAGCTCAGGATAAAAATATCTTTTTTATCCTTATACTTAATGGCAAGCAGCTGTCCATTGCGGAAAGCCCCTGACTGCCCCTTTCAGAACTTTTTGCTGACCATTGATTGTGGAAACCCCTGATGGTTTTTGCGAATGGTCCCACAAGCCCCTAATGTTCAACCAGACTTTTTAATAGAGATATGCTGGTGTAATAGTTATCAACATACAGATTGTAGCCTTCTTGTAAAAATGGAGTTATCAGCTCCCAAACGATTTTTCCAGATGTCCACAGATAAGTAGGGCATCCTGGTGGGTTTAGTTGGCTATCATTCCCCTCATTAATACGAAAAGCTTTCATAATAGGTCCTAGGAAGAATGGAAGAAAACATAGGGGTGGCTTGAACAGGGCGGTTGGACCAATAGGACCAAATGCTCATTTTTTTAACAAGCCCCATAGCGAATGTAAGTCCTAAAAATGTTTTCATTTCTAGGACATTAGTTGGTGTCCATAAATTTGACCTAGCATAATAGGATCGTGGATTCTGGCTGATGAATTGGGACACATATAAATTTGTAGGACAATATGCTCTAGCAAGCGATCTGTCATAAACAAATTAAAAAAAATAATTGGTCCAAAATGTTCCACCTCCACATTTATACCAGGAATGGCATTAAAATTAGGGATGAATGGAGTAGCCGAATCCGAAGCCTCCCATCTGGGAAATGCTACATCAAGAGGCAAAGCCCCTTGGACATCGGTGTGCGCCAATTCACGAGCACTAGGGACAGCGCTAGTACTGGGCATTGTTCCCTGAGTTGGAGACATTTCTCCAGAAGCGCTATTTGTCCTTCTTGTTGTACTGGTCCTTGTGTGTGTGGATGGACCAGAATCACTGCTCATTTCTGAGCTATCACTGTCGCTGTTACTAAAGCCCTCGAAATCCACATCGCCATCTGACACTGCAGTTTCTTCACTGTCAGAACATAAAAGTGCATAAGCCTCCTCTGCACTATAATACTGACGGGACATTTTATTTGTTTTTATTTTTTTTTTTTCTGGAAATAGAAAACTCTGACGTGACCAAATTATTTGGGAGACAATTGAGAAAAGCCTAATTCTTTAGCCTACCCCTAACTTTAGAATAAACCCTAACTTTAGCCTAACAGTAACCCTAACAGTAACCCTAACTTTAGCCCCAACACTAACCCTATCTATAGCATTAACTGTAACCTGCCTTATCTGTTTTCCCATTAACAAATGATGGACCTGAGTGGGGACTTGTTTTTGTGAGATGAGAATTGGTATTACTTTCGACTACATAACATTGATTGGTTTCTTTTTATTCGATATTTGGGAGGCAGAATGAACAAACAGTTGAACACCACAAACTACTGGCTCATCCAACACGGTTTTCTATTAGACTGTGAACTGTCATTGTCTTGGTAAATAATTAAAGTTTTTTACATAGCTTGCAATTTTTATGGACAGTTTAAGTAGAAATGTTCAAAAATATAAAACTCAAGGATATTTTATTAAAAAAAATTGTTTTTTTATCTTAGCAGATGACTATAACAGGAGATCAGATGGACAGTTGACATCTTCAATTTTTAAATCTGATAATCTTGAGATCCTACAAGATACAACTGAAGTGATTGCTGTTACTCCAGATATATCATCATCTATTTACAGCAAAGATCTGTCATCTGGTCCTATGAAACAGGTCCCATCTCCTGACTCATTACTGATTACTAAGGGAAATCAAGGTCACAAAAAAAGCAGTAAAAAACAAACTTCTCCTAAAGTAAATAAGTCATTTTCATGTTCAGAATGTGGGAAATGTTTTAACAAGAAATCTCTTTTTGTTACTCACCAGAGAATTCACACAGGGGAGAAGCCTTTCTGCTGTTCAAAATGTGGGAAATGTTTTAACAGTAAATCAGAATGTGTTAAGCACCAGAGAATCCACACAGGAGAGAAGCCTTTTTCATGTTCTGAATGTGGGAAATGTTTTAGCCAGAAAGTGATTCTTGTTAGACATCAGAGCAGTCACACGGGGGAGAAGCCTTTTTCCTGTTCAGAATGTGGGAAATGTTATAGTCAGAAAGCGATTCTTGTTAGACATCAGAGCAGTCACACAGGGGAGAAGCCTTTTTCCTGTTCAGAATGTGGGATATGTTTTAGCCGGAAAGCGATTCTTGTTAGACATCAGAGCATTCACACGGGGGAGAAGCCTTTTTCCTGTTCAGAATGTGGGAAATGTTTTAACCGGAAATCAGATTTGTTTAATCACCATAGAACTCACACGGGGGAGAAGCCTTTTTCCTGTTCAGAATGTGGGAAATGTTTTAACAAGAAAGAGCATCTTATTACTCACCAGAGAACTCACACAGGGGAGAAGCCTTTTTCCTGTTCAGAATGTGGGAAATGTTTTAATAATAAATCAGATTGTGTTAAGCACCAGAGACTCCACACAGGATTTAAGCCTTTTTCCTGTTCAGAGTGTGAGAAATGTTTTAACCGCAAATCACAATTGGTTAATCACCAGAGAACTCACACAGGGGAGAAGCCTTTTTCCTGTTCAGAATGTGGGAAATGTTTTAACCGGAAATCACAATTGGTTAATCACCAAAGAACTCATACAGGGGAGAAACCTTTTTCATGTTCAGAATGTGGGAAATGTTTTAACCGGAAATCACAATTGGTTAATCACCAAAGAACTCATACAGGGGAGAAACCTTTTTCATGTTCAGAATGTGGGAAAACTTTTAACCAGAAATGTCATCTTTTTAGTCACCAGAGAATTCACACAGGAGAGAGGCCTTTTTCCTGTTCAAAATGTGGGAAATGTTTTATCAATAAATCAGAATTGGCTAGGCACCAAAGAAGTCACACAGGGGAGAAACCTTATTCATGTTCAGAATGTGGGAAATGTTTTAACCAGAAAACGCTTCTTGTAAGACATCAGAGCAGTCACACAGAGGAGAAGCCTTTTTCATTTTCTTAAGATAGGAAATATTTTACTTGGCAATCAAGTGTTAATAAACATCAGAGACGTCACATAGGGGAGAAGCCTTTTTTATGTTCATAATGTTGGAATAGATTTAACCAAAATTGAATCTTCTTAAATGGGCTGTCTCTTGTCATTCCTCATGTTTGCTGACAAAATGATAAAACTAAACTTTATTAATTCCAAATGTAAAACTGTACCCATAATTCACCCCCTGAAGGTTAGTTAATAGGTGACTAATAGAAAAAACATGTACCCCACAGTTCAGTATATAGGGTGAGGTGACGTATACACACTCACTCTCCAAGCCTCTCATTTCTATGGGTTTCATCGTCCTCTCCAAAGGCGACTCATAAGGAGACTATTTAATATTGACCTATATTCAAGCGAGACTAGACAAAAAACTAAAATCATGTATCATGTTATCTGAAAAAGTCAGAAAACTAGCCCCATATTGGCAGATCCCAGACCTCAGACTATATACTGTGTAAGTTTATAAGCCCCTCCAGTGTCCGGAATAGATAGTATGTGACAATACAGTATAATTCTTGTGTTTTCCTCCTATAGGGACTGCCCTAGTTTGGTAATGTAACTGCTGATAATTAGTAGTGCAGACAAATTGTCCTAGACTAAACTCAGTCTTCAGACGGCCCAATATGTACCACTCAGGGAAAACTTACCTGCTCCAAAGATCATTAGCAGCTTCTAACTAATGGCCATGCTGCGGTCTGTCAGGGAATGAGTGCAATATCGGTATAAAGACTAGGGATATGTGCAGTCATAATGTCTGGGAGATCTGTGCCATTATTTAGTGTGAATATGGAAATTATCTCTGAAAGGTAAGTGTTCCCTGAGCAGTATATACTGTATTTTCACATACTATCTATTCCTGACACTGGAGGGGCTTATAAACTTACAAAGTATATAGTTTGAAGCTGGAGTCTGCCAATATGGGGCTAGTTTTCTGACTGTTTCAGATAACATGATACATGATTTTAGGGTTTTCTTCGTCTAGTCTCGCTTGAATATAGTTCAATATTAAATAGTCTCCTGATGAATGAATCCAATGAATATTCATTTCTCATAAGTAGCGGCACACATGACCACTGGCAGCAGCAGGATGCCGGTGGCTGAATCTGCACACTACTGAAGAGCAATGAGTACTCACTGCGATCTCCGATGAACAGTCCTGGCGAGTACTGCGGCAGCTGTGCTCTGCTTGTGAGCAGCGTATGATGTCCCTGCCATGTGCTGCTTACAAGCATATAGCAGTTACTGACACTGGAGCAGGACGCTGTGAGGGAGCGCCGGGTAGGTAAGTGTAATTTTTTTTAATGTTTTCTGATGGTGCCATGCATACCAGGATGGGGGAGGAGGCCCTGCATACCAGGACGAGATGGGGGCCCTGCATACCAGGATAGGGATGGGGGGGGTTGTGTATCGGATGGGGGTGAGGGGACCATATATACCAGGATAGGGGATATTAAGTACAGAATTGACCACATTTTTTGCATTAATTTATTTTCCTAATTTCCTGCTCTAAAACCAAGTGTGTCTTATAGTCCAAAAAATACGGTATATACATCTTTTTTTTTTCTCAGTGAACTCATTCCTCATGTTTGGCCTCTTTAAAATAAAAACACACATACTCCGCTGGCGTGCCGGCTCCACTTCAGTGGTGTTGAGACTCACTGTCCCGGGGCCTATGTGAGGTTCTCACATCACACGAGCCCTGCACCCAATCAGCGGCAGCTTCACTGTTCCTTCCTTCGGACGTATTGAACATGAACATGAAGCCAGGGCTGCGGCTGCTCTCTGACGGCCTCATGATGCTTGATTTGTCCGAAGGTGGGGACAGTGACGTCAGCGCTGATTGGGCACAGGGCTCACATGACGTAAAAACCTCAAAAGAGACCAAAGAACGCAAGTGCCGACACCACTGAGACGGTGCCAGCATGGGAGGTTTGTGTAAGTGTTTTTATTCTAACAGGACCAAACATGAGGAATGAGAAGGGGTTGTCCAACTAGTTGTCAACCTTTTTATCAAAAATCCCACAAAGGGAAAAGTCATTATATAGGTATTATTATAGCTAGAGTGAATTTAGACTTTTCAGACCATTTTACATCTTTCATATAATCTATTACTGATGACGGATCTTTTAAATAACCTGGTATTCTGGGAATGAATGGCTGTAGATAATCTACCCATCGTCTTAAATTCTCATTCAAGGAAGACATGCTCGATATAATGGGACGCAGGGGTGTAGGAAATTCTAATTTATGGGTTTTTGGAAGCCCATGAAATATTGGTGTTTTTCCTCTATGGTTAGATTATTTCTTTTGAGTGATACATTCTGTTTATTTTTTTGGAGAAAGTTCTATCAAATCTCTTTCAATTAAAGACTGAAAAGTTGAAATACATTCTACCTTGGAATCTTTTCGGTAAAATAAGAAAAAAGCAATCACCAGCTTATCCCAAAGAGATGACCTGGTGATTAAGAAATCCGATAAAGCCGGCTGCATTGTCCTTATGGATAAGAAACTTTATGGAAAATGGGTTTATGATTTCCTGGATTCAATTTGACTCTACAGAATCGTGCAGAAAAACCCTGGGTAAACTGGTTGAAGATGGAGAGAAAATGGGGGTGTTCTTTAATAAAATAAGTTGCAATATTATACCTGATAATCCGATAACACCAATATTCCATGGGATTCCATAAATTAGATTTCCTACACCCTGCGTCCCATTATATCGAGCATGTCTTCCTTGAATAAGAATTTAAGCCGATGGGTAGATTTTTATCTACAGCCGTTCATTCCCAGAAGCCCAGGTTATAAAAGATCCGTCATCAGTAATCGATTATATGAAAGATGTAAAATGGTCTGAAAAGTCTAAATGCCTGCCATGTGGTGAACCTGTTCTCATCTATTCCACAGAACTTAGCACTGCTGTGTTCCATAACCTACAAAAATACAGCGGATACACGGATGAAACAAAGAACATTATTCTCCGCAGCACTGAATATCTGTTACAGCATAACTTTATGTTCAATGAGGAATGTTACTTCCAAATCAGAGGTTGCCCAATGGGCTCGTGCTTCGCTCCATCTTTAGCGGTGCTTTTTGTATCGTGGTGGGAAGAAAACATTATTTTTACCGACAAAAATCCATTCAAAATTGACCTTGAGCTATATGTGAGATATTTGGATGATGTTCTATTAATATGGGTCGGGCAAGTGGAGAAAATCCCACATTTTGTATCCTATATCCATGCCAATGATGTAAATGTAAAATTTACATATACCGAACCACAGGGTAAAATCAGTCTCTTGGATTTGTTTCTTATGGGAGATGTAAAACAACAAAAAGTCAGATATCGGCACTATAGAAAATCAGTGGGAACACCACCCTTAGAGCGGACAGCTGCCACCCTGCACACACTGCGAATTCATCCCTTATGGGGACTAAATAGAATCTATAGAAACCGCTCTGACATCACACTATGCCATGAGCAAGCAGAGACAGCGACATCGAGACTGATGGGGACACAGGAAGAAACAAACTGATACAGCAATAACAAAAGTTCTTGTAAGAAACACTCGAGATGACGGAATAAATAGTAATAACAAAGTAATAACAAAATGAAAAATAAAACCATTTTTAGTTCTCCACATAGTGGCCAATTTCAGGAAATAAAAACATTGTACATAGATATGTCCCTATATTATTCCAAGGTCAGGACTTATATAAAATCCTGGAAAATGGATTAGTATGTGTGCCGAGAGAAGGGCGATCAGTAGGTGCTACTCTTTCCCCAAGTCTGTACAGGACTCCAAAAAGTGATAAAGAACCTTGGCTAAGCTGCAGAGGTTTATTAAATGTGCATGTCCCAAATGTGCCGTGTGTCAGTATACCCTGCAAACGCCAAAGATTGATGCCGCCAATGAGATCAAACGATTCATCAATTGTAGCACAAACCATGCTGTGTATTGTATATTCTGCAAAGAACGTAAAATGAAATCCATGGGCCGCACAATGCGTAAATTACAGAAAAGGACACAGAACATGTTACTAACATCAGAAATAAGAAGGCCTCCTACTCAGGAGCAGGAAACACTGTGCAGAGGGACATAAGGGGGAACAACCAATGTTTCACTCTATGGGATAGAAAGAGTGGAGAATCCTATCAGAGGCGGTGAGTGGAAGAAAAACTCCTCCGAAGGGAACGATTTTGGATCATCAGACGTGACACAAAATGCCCCAATGGTAAGAATGATAGAAATGACACTATCTATATTAAAATTCCGGTGGTTTGATTATGGAGGTTTTTGTTTTTTTCCTTGGGATCTAGCTTGCTGATTATGCAAATTATTCTCAAAATGTGATTGATTGCTAACATGTGTGTTCATTGATCAGCGGTTGGTTACCATTTGTTTTTAGATCATGTATCATAAGGAATCTGTATCTCAGTGAATAAGGGCTTTTGCCAGAAACGCGTTGAGATGTATCCCCAACCTGTATGAGCTTTTAAAATATGTGAAATAAATTTGAGGATTTTATAAATTTTTGGGACTTGCCAAAATTTTTTTTTTTTTAAATTCATTTATTAAATATCAGGGTACAAAGAATGTACAACATACACAATGGCTTATGATAACAGGCATTATACAAAGCACACATATCTCCGTCCATAGTAAAACATAATACAAAGAGATTGCACACTCATAGATAAACAAGGTAATGTGTACTTTTCCTTCCAAGCATATGTAAAGGATAACCGTTTATGTATTTCCCTACATGTACATCAATCCAATTTCACAAACCTTGTCATATCATGCAACAATAAGAACTAACTAAAAATTCCTAAACTACAACTACCGCTACATCAACTAATATCTACTATTTCCGCAGCCTGGTTTCTATATCATATTGTGTCGCCTGTGATGTCTCAGTCTTGCAACGTGAGGTGAGAGGAATTCCACCTCTCCCAGATCTCTTCACACTTACCCGGGCATCCCCTGTTTTGGTATAACGAGCGCTCATATGGAGCAATTGAATTTACCAACTTGATCCAAAACCTAAGGGAAGGACATGAACCCCCCATCCACCTCAGTGCCAACACCTTCCGTGTCATAAACAGCATCTCGCGCAAGAAGACCCCAGCATAGCGATCCCAAATCTCCTCCTCCCACACCCCAAACAAGCAGACCAATGGCTCTAGAGGGACAGGGGCCCGCACCAGGGACGTCAGTAGTGTAGTCACCTCTTTCCAGTAGTGTAGAATAATGGGACACTGCCACACCATATGGATAAAATCAGCATCTGGCGAGTGACATCGCAAACATTCTGATGATTGAAGCCGACCCATCCTAACAAGTCGCCTCGGAGTCAAATATGATTGATTTATTATATACAGCTGTATCATTCTGTTATTGATAGATGGTGATACTCCAATCGGAGACTCCAGAATCTCCTCCCACTCCTCTCTTTGCGCATCAGGGATGAGTCGTTCCCACTTCATCTCTATAGAGCTTATGGCCGATTCTGCCCCTACTGACAGCATATATGTGTACAAGGAGGATATGAGACCCTGGGGACCCTGCGAGTTAAGAATTCCTATCAGAGGTAAAGATGAAATAGTGCGGTCCACACCCCCATCCCTCGTGTGATTGAAGAGCCGATCTCAGCTGCAGATAGCGAAAAAACTGAGACCTCGGAATATCATGCGCGGCTTGTAATTGTTCAAAAGACTTTACGGTCCCTTGGTCATACAAGTCTCCCACTGAAGAAATGCCACACTGAGCCCAAAAAACAGCGGACGGGTGGTTCAGCAGCTCCGGAAAATAGCTATTACTCCACAGGGGCATTTCAGCTACAACATCTTTAAACCCTATTACCTTCTTAATTTGCCTCCATATTAATCGTGCCAGCCGGAGCAGGGGTAATAGACGCGGAGCACTGTTTTTTTCCAACTCAAGGAAACCTAATGGGCAATCCGCTTGTGCAGCGTGAAGCAGGTGGCTTTCAGAATTAGGAAGGCAATTACCCGTCATCCATTTATTTAAAGCTTTAGCCTGCCCAGCTAGGTAGTATAGGAAAAAATCTGGCAGCGCCGCCCCACCTCCCTTCCTTGGTCTTTGTAAAGTGGACAATTTAAGTTTGGGCCTAGTTTTCCCCCAAATAAAGGACGTGACCAGAGAATTAAGATTAACAAAAAAGGACTTGGGCACCGCTACCGCACTGTGCTGGAGCGAGTAGCCAAATTTAGGGAGTAATATCATTTTACTCAGGTTAATGCATCCAGCCACAGATAATGGGAGCCTACTCCAAATTTAGCTTTACCTAGGTCCAGCAGCGGGTGGACATTAAGTTGTAGATCAAGCGTACTATTATTAGAAATGTGGATACCCAGATATTTAAAACTAGATACAATAGGCAGCGAGGAGAGAGCCTCTAGCTGGGGAATCGGAGCATGGGAAAGGGGTAACAGGGCAGACTTCTCCCAATTTATATGTAAGCCTGAATATTTACTAAATTTATCTATAAGGGATATCACCTGCGGTAAAGTTTCTTCCACATTATTCAAGAATATCACCATGTTATCGGCATATAGGCCTATGGTATCTACCCTGCCTGCTATATCTATACCTCGGATATTAGGGAAGGACCTTATACGTATTGCTAGTGCCTCAATCACAAGGGCGAAGAGAGCCGGGGAAAGAGGGCAACCCTGACGGGTTCCCCTATGCAACGCGAAAGACTCAGATATAGAATTATTTATTATAATACAGGCCTTAGGTTTCATGTATAATATTTTGATCCATGTTATAAATTTATTGCCAAAGCGATACCTTTGCAAACATGCGGAGAGGAAATGCCATTCCAGAGAGTCAAAAGTCTTGGCAGCATCTAACGATGCCAATGCCCATCTGTTGTCTGGCACCAGGGAGCTATATTGGACTATTGACTGGACTCTTCTGATGTTGATAGAAGTACTTTTGCCAGGCATAAAGCCCATTTGATCTGGATGTATGAGATTCAATATAATGGAATTCAGCCTGGTAGCTAGAATCTTGGTAAAAATTTTATAGTGCGCATTCACTAATGAAATGGGACGATAGGATCCACATTCTAAAGGGTCCTTCCCCTCCTTCCGAAGCACTATGATATTAGCCCCGTAAAAGGACTCAGGCATAGAATTCCCCTCCCATATTCCCCGAAATACCTTTACAAGGAGTGGCGTCAATATATCCCGGTACTTCCTATATAGTTCAATAGGTAACCCATCAGGTCCAGGGGCCTTCCCAGAAGCCATGTCTGTCATAGCGTTATCTATCTCCTCTGCAGTAAACTCAGTGTCCACAAGGGCCCGCTGTTCCGAATTTAATGTGGGGAATGATATATCTGACAAATAGTCTAAGCACCCCAAAGTGTCAAAGTCACTTTTAGATTCATATAGTGACCTGTAGTAATCCTGAAAACAGCCAAGAATATCCTCGGTCGAAAACACCAATGTACCGTCCACCCTACGAATTTGCAATATCATATTAGAGGTGTTATGTTGGCGCACCAGGTAGGCCAAAAATGTACCCGCCTGGTTCCCCAGTTCAAAATAGGATTGACGAGTAAAGAATAATTTACGCTTAGATTTAGTGTCCACGTGCTGAGTATATAACCTCTGGGCAGTCAGCCACTCAATCCTGTTCCCGCTAGTTTGGTTAGATACATACGCTGCCTCTGCGTCTTTCAGACGTTGCTCCACCTCATCATCCTTCCTTGCGGTTACCCGCTTAATATAAGAGATCGTGGAGGACAAACAGCCCCTCAGGTATGCCTTAAGGGCATCCCAGAATAAATTAATATCTTGGGGTTCCGGGGGGGACGCGATGAAGCAATTCAACTGATCAATTGTTCTGTCAGGAGACCCCATCAGTTTTAACCAGAAAGGATTAAACTTCCAAGCTATCCCACTGTTTACTTGCCCATATTTGAGTTTAAGGATGACCTGACTATGGTCTGAGATCCCCCTACTTCCATGCTCTATATCAGCCACCCGCATTGCCAGACCGCCAGAACCAAATATATAGTCTATGCGTGATAGAGAGCATTTAGTGGATGAGTGACAAGTGTATTCCCTTAACTCAGGGTGACGCACCCTCCACAAATCCAACCACCCACCACCCCCCATAAATGATGAAAATGGGGTTGTAGTCGTTGGAGAAGACCCCCCAGTCGCTTCATCATCCAGCCTAAATTTATCAAGGTGGTTGTTCATGACCACATTAAAGTCGCCCATACAAATAACATCTGCGTCTGGGTAGTTAAGGGAAAAACTCATTGCCTTCTGCAGGATGGATATACGAGCCGGAGGGGGGTTGTAAATACATAAGACCACATATTTCCTGGTGTTTATCAATGCATGGACAGAAATAAAACCACCCTCAGGATCCCTCCGAGTCTCCCTCGCTTCCCATCTGACGTCTTTATGTACCAACAGTGAGACCCCTCTCGAGTAGCTGGTATGGAATGTATGGGCAGACCATTGTACCCAGGGCTTCTGCACTCACCGCGCTGTATCCCTAGTCAGGTGCGTCTCCACCAAGACCACAATGTGAGGGTGATAATGTCTGACCTGTGAGAAGACCTTGATCTTTTTTCAAGGAGTTTTTATTTCCCTCACATTCCATGTCATACATATTAACTCCGACTCCATATTTTACTCCTCTGAACATGGTGCATAGTATTACCCGGGCAAAGTTTAGAGACATCACCTAGAGACTGAAATTGTTGTTGACTGCAATTATAACCTAAAAAATACCAAAAACCACTACGGAAAAAAAAACAAAACAAAGTGAATAAACAACAAACAACGTAGGAGCAGAGTCCTGTACTCACATCACAAAACAAACAAGGGGATACCATCACTGAGCCCTGTGTCCGGTATTGTTGGTAACCTGGACGCCTTCGAGTAAAGCTCCAATCAGCCGATTAATAGAGAAAAAAAAATACCAACTAGCAATAGATGCGTTAGGATTCTTTTTCAGCAGACCCTCCATGGGATCGCAGCCACTCCGCCGCCTTTGCCGGGTCTGTAAAAAACAGAGTAGAGCCCCGGTGAACCACCCAGAGCCGGGCCGGGTAAATCATCGAGTACACAACATTCCTCTCCCGTAGATGTCTTTTGACCTCCGTAAACTGCGCCCGTTGTTTCTGGAGTTCCGCAGAGAAATCCGGGAAAATCGAGATCGTGGCATTGTTGAACTTGATAGGACTCTTTTTCCGCGCCAGACGTAGAGCCACGTCTCTATCCCTGCAGTTGAGGATGCGCGCCAGAAAGGGTCTAGGTGGGGCTCCCGGAGGAAGAGGCCTAGTAGGGACTCTGTGAGCCCTTTCCACCACAAAGATTGAGGAGAATTCGTCGCCCAAAGTGGTTTTAAGCCAGTCTTCTAGGAATTGCTCCCGGTGTTGTCCTTCCGATCGCTCCGGGAGGCCAATAATTCGGATGTTGTTCCGACGCATTCTATTCTCCAGGTCATCTGCTTTTTGCCTCCACACATTCATGGAGCCTGCCACTTTCGTTAGTTTAGCTTCCATGGGTGTGATGGTGTCTTCAACTGGGATACCCACGTCTCCACCTCCGTAATGCGGCCCTTCATGGCTTGCATATCTTGTCGGAGGCATCCCACCTCGGTGTATACATCCTCTATCTTCCCAGACCGAGATGTCCTGGTCAAGGAGATGGCCTGCAAGAGTTGCTCGGACGCCTGTTTAAGGGTTAATTCCTCCTCCTCACTCTCTTCCCCACCTTTAGAGGGGCGGCTCTTACGCTGAGCTTGTGAGGGACTATTTTTAATAGATCTTGAGCCCTCAGCATGGTCTATTCTGGCATATTCCTTTAGCCTTTCAGCCGTTGTTCCAGACCCCTTGGAACGACTCATTTTAGTAGCAATAGGGCACAGCCGGGTATTAGAAACAGTGCACTCTGGAGTCTTCTGAATCAGAGTTACAGACAGGGTATAATGATCAGATGATGGCTGCAGGGTCCCAGGAGCAGCACAGACCCGCAGCGTCTCACAGGGAGGTAATGTCCAGCCCCAGGAGGCAGGCAAGGGCCCCCACAGCCCAGGGAATGACCCTCAGGACCCCACAGGGACAACAGTTAGAGAGGGATCCAAATCCCTATAGTTATGGCGCTGGCTGGGCAGGCGATATAGTAAAGAGGGGGACGCGGGGCCCAATTTTTCAGGGCACACACCGCTTGTCCCTCACAACTGGTCAGATTGTCCGCTCACCGTCCTCCGGCATCCTCAGCGCTGCAGCGATGGAGCCCGGCGCCGCATCTCTCACAGGCAGAGCGCGCGCCTCCAAGATGACCGGCGCCCTGTGCAGGCCCCGCCGGCCGCCCAAGTGCACAGAGCCGCAGGCACTGAAGAATCCAGCCCCGCTCTCCCGCGGGGGTCCAGGAGCGGCCCCGAGTCCAGAGGGGTCAGAAGACAGGCAAGTGTGCTGCCGAAGCAGGGGTCCGCTGGCCGGATATTATCAGGATAACAGGAGCTTCCACAAAGCGCGTCCTCACTCCGTCGCTTACATAGCCACGCCCCTGCCAAAACATCTTTCTTATGATAAGTCGCAAGTCACGACTATTGGCTGGAGACCCACTACATTGCAAGACGAACTGAATAATAATATAGGACACAGTGAGACTAATTTTTTTGTTTTACCTTGTTGTTAATGACTTTATTTAAATTTAATAAAAAGCTTATGGAAAAAAAAGTTCTATGCCTCCAGGAGACTCATTTACTATGGGAAAAGGTGGAGGTGTTGAAGAGGAGGTGGATTGGGAGAGCATATCATTCCACGTATTCTTCATATGCTAGAGGGGTCTCGCCATTAATAGGAGCGTCTACGCCATGTGAAGAAATTGAAAGCCATGTTGATAGTGAAGGACAGTATATTTTTGTTATTTGTAGAATCTATGGGCAATCACTATGTATAGTAGCTATGTACATACCACCGCCATGTAGCGGGACAAAGCTATGTGAGGTTATGGAATTATATAAGCGGGGTACGGGATTACCATTACTTATTATTGGTGATGTCAATAATGTTATAGATGAGGGGCGGGATAGACCTAAACAGAGTGCAGGTAAAAGCATTAGGAAACTGACGGTACTTGGGAATTATATTACAGAGATTGGAATGATGGACCTGTGGAGGGTGAGGAATGAGAACGCGGTGTGCTACTCTTGTTATTCGACGACACATGGGTCTCTCTCACGAATAGATATGGCACTGGGACATGAACTAATGACACAACTGGTCTGTGGAGTGGAATACCTCCCAAGGGTGATTCCAGACCATAAGCCTCTAGAATTGTCCATTAGATGGGTAGGGGGGAAGAATGGGAAGGGAGGTGGGTGGAAGTTGAACCCAGTGTGGCTGGAATATATTGATATGAATATTATCAAGGAAGAATTGGAGGAGTATTGGCGGATTAATGAAGGGAGTGCTGATAGTCGGGTGGTGTGGGACGCTATGAAAGCGGTCCTAAGGGGTCTCTTGTTTCGAGACATTTCCAGGTGTAGGTCGAAATCTCAGCTAGAAGACAGGAAAATAATAGAAACTTTGGAGAGGGTGGAGAGGGATATGGTACTGGACCCGTCAGCAGAAAATCAGAGTAGGCCAAGGGGTGCACAGGAAGAGGTTAATAAGGTGTATCTGAGGAAAGCAGAGAGGAGGAGGGCCTTCCAGAAAATGCAATTTTATGATGAAGGTGAAAAAGTGGGGCCTCTGTTGTCAGTGGCGGTAGCGGCGCAGAGGGAATCGTCTTATGTATATAAATTGAAGACTGATGAGGGAAGGGAGGTGGGGGACACAGAGTATTTTGGAGGAATTTAGACGATTCTATAATCAGTTATATTCTTCGGGATTGGGGGATTCATTTGGGGACATAGAGGGTTTTCTTCAGGAAGCAGGGCTCCAGAGGATTAAAGACAGTGATAGGGGGAGACTGGAGCTGCCCATAACAAAAGAAGAGATAGAAATGGCTGTTACATCTATGGCTAATAATAGGGCCCTGGGGCAGATGGTATCCGAGTGAAATCTACAAACAATTAATTGAGATGGTGACACTCAGACTGCAAAAGGTTTTTGAAGAGGCTCTTCGGGAGGGTGAATTACTGGCGTCCATGAGGGAGGCGGTGGTGGTGGTCATTCCGAAATAGGGAAGAGATCCGGGGTTGGCAGAATCTTATAGGCCCATCTCTTTGCTGACGGTGGATGTAATGATTTTGGCTAGCCGTTTGGCGAGTGTGGTTAAGGATCTTGTCCATCCGGACCAATCCGGTTTTATGCCAAATAAGTCTACGGCGATTAATTTGCGTAGAATTTTTCTGAACTTGCAGCTGCCGTCGGACAATAGGGGCAGTAGGGTTGTGGTATCATTGGACATGTGTAAAGCGTTTGATAGTGTTGAGTGACAGTATCTTTGGAGGGTGTTGGAACGCTTTGGTTTTGGGCCAACCTTTATTTCATGGATACGGTTGCTATATACTTTTCCGACCGCTAGGGTCAGAGTTAATGGGCAAATGTCTGGGAGTTTTTCGCTTCATAGGGGGACTAGGCAGGGGTGTCCACCAGTGGCGGGCTGGGCCGGGTGGCAGGGAGGAATTTTCCCCCCGGGCCGGTTAATTGGCAGAAGGACAGGGCCACAGTGCTTGTTGTGAACATAATAGTACTGTCGGCATCATCAGAGGACTGGAGACAGGAGGAGGAGAGCGGCCGCCGCACTAGCAGCTGCAGACACAGGGGGGCCGGGCGGGCTGCCTGCCACACAGACATAGCATAGGCATAGGTTAGCATTAGCTGAGACAGGGTTGCTGGGCGGGTGGCCGGGCACTACTGCAGCCACACACACATAGGCTATGTGTGTGCGGCGCCCCGCCCACTCGCCCTCCCTCCATGTGTCTGCTAAATGCTATGTGACATTATCATAGCATTAGCAGACACGGGGGGCGGGCCGCCGCACACACATAGCACATTAACTGACACAGGGGGGGTGGGCAGGACACGGCAGCACACATAGGTTGCATCATTCATTATAGTACTGTGTAGCAGTACAGAGACATGGGGAGGGGCACTCAGTCACTGCACACAGAGTCAGACTGTCACTGCAGGCTGACTGAGACAGTGAGACAGCACAGACGTGGCAGCCTGTGATTGGAGGATCTGGCCGAGGTTCAGAGAGAGGGGGGTGGGTGGGTCATGTGTACAGCGTGCTACGTAAGCACGTCTCTGAACCGTCCGCAGCCATATCTGAGAGAAGAGGCAGAGATCAGCCGCCATTGCTCACACAGTGAGAGCCTCAGTCCTCAGCCAGGCCTCAAACTGTCCACTCGTGACTCGCTCCACTGAGTGCACTACTGATCGTGTGTCCTCCAGCCCAGGCAGGCTCCTCCAGCACAGCAAGTATGGGAAAATGTGTTTTAGCCACATTCACAGACATCTAAAATGTTAATGTGACTGTGACTGATGTGTCCCTCTAAGGCCTGTTTCACACCTCAGTTTTTTCTTGTCAGTTACAATCCGCCAAAATGGCAGAAAGCGGATCCGTTCGTAACTGATGCAAACGGACGGCAGCGGACCGTTTTTTTTACGGATCCGTTGACTGAAGAATTTTTAAGGAACCGCAGTTTGGGGAAAAGAAAGAGAGAGAAAGAGAGAGAAAGAGAGAGAGAGAATTTTTCCGTGCGCCAGAAAGTATTTCAGGGTTAAATTGCCGGCTGAGTTCATGCCTCCGGGCATGCGCAATACAAAAATGCGGATCATTCAGCCAAAAAAACGTTACATGCTCCGTCTGGGCATGTCGGCGGACGGTAAAAAAATGGCGGATCCGCAAAAAAACGGATTCAACGGATGGCCATCCCCATCCGTCAAGATCCGCCAGTAATGCAAGTCAATGGGAAAAAAAACTGATCCGCCAAATCAGACAAGGTGATTTTCTGGATTTGTTTTCTCATTTTGACTCTCATAGTTGTGGTCTACCTATGGTGTCAATTACAGGCCTCTCTCATCTTTTTAAGTGGGAGAACTTGCACAATTGGTGGCTGACTAAATACTTTTTTCCCCACTGTATGATACGTATAGGACAGTGAGGACCTTCATACTATATATAGGGGGCAGTGGGGACATCATATTGTATATAGGGGCTATGTAGCCATTTTACTATATATAGGGAGCTCTGGGGTCCTCAATGTATTATAAAGGGCTTTGGGGAAAATCATATTGTGTATTGAGGGCTGTAGGACTATCATTCTGTATATACAGAGCTGTGTGGGTACTCAAAGGACATTATTTATTATAAAAGGAGACATTATTAGTTTTGATAGGGGCACTCAGGTCCCATTATTTATTTTTGTTGGGGGGGGCATTATTAACTTTAAGTGGACACTCAAGAGTATTTGTTGCTGGAAGGGGGCACTTGGGATATTATATAGAATTTTTTGGGGAGGGAGTAATCCTAATGATGCCATAATTTTTTAAATATTGGGGTCAGTGCTCCACACCGCAAGTGCACGCAGAGTGGGGAGTTTTTGTAGGTTGGAAATAGATGGCTACGTCGCTTTAAATGTGTTTTTATTGTAATCTGTGCAGACAAGCTGTGGCTGGAGAAGTGGTAATGGAGGTCTGGGCCAGATGGAAAAGACTGGAAAAGTGAACAACCCGAATCAGAAAGAACGTCATGTGTAAGTTAAACTGTACTGTAATCACGTGTATGTTCTGTGGGACTGGTATCTACCAATATACAGTTACTGTAAGGTGGTAAGATTGCTCTTTTTAGTAGGGTTTTTATTTTTTTTATTTAGTAACAGGTTAATGTGTTTCAGTCATTATGTAGTAGAAGGTGTATGGTGGTATCATTGGTCTTTGTATAGAGTGTTTTGTTATGTAGAGATAATGGTCATATTATTATGTATTCTCTGTGTATTGGTGATGATAGTGGACATTGTGTAGCCGTATTGTTTGGTCTTTTGTAGTAGTCATTAATATTGGTCATTGCATTGTGTGTTGTTGGCTAGCAACAGTGATATACTGTAATTACAGATGCTATTTTATATGGATATAGGGCGGTCATATGGGGAAACATGCACTTTGGGGCTTGGACCCCTGGTCTTTTAGGACCCTAGCAACACCCCTGCGTACTGTGTGTTTACATGTCCGTGTTTCCGGAGTTGTATGTTTGAAGGTAAGCTCAGTTATGGTACCATATCTAAGCAGTAAGCTTGGTTCTGATACTGTATCGATGTAGTAATCTAGATTCTGGTACCATATGTATGCCGTAAGCTTGGTGTTGTTCCCGTATTTATGTAGTAGACTTAATAATCTCGGTTCAGCTCCCATATCTCTGGAGTAAGCTCTGTTCTGCTCCCATATCTCTGTAGTAAGCTCATTTCTGCTCCCATATCTCTGGAGTAAGCTCTGTTCTGCTCCCATATCTCTGTAGTAAGCTCATTTCTGCTCCCATATCTCTGTAGTAAGCTCGGATCTGCTCCCATATCTCTGTAGTAAGATCATTTCTGCTCCCATATCTCTGTAGTATGCTCGGTTCTGCTCCCATATCTCTGTAGTAAGCTCATTTCTGCTCCCATATCTCTGTAGTAAGCTCGGATCTGCTCCCATATCTCTGTAGTAAGCTCAGTTCTACTCGCTTATCTCTGTAGTATGCTCGGTTCTGCTCCCATATCTCTGTAGTATGCTCGGTTCTGCTCCCATATCTCTGTAGTAAGCTCATTTCTGCTCCCATATCTCTGTAGTAAGCTCGGATCTGCTCCCATATCTCTGGAGTAAGCTCATTTCTGCTCCCATATCTCTGTAGTAAGCTCTGTTCTGCTCCCATAGCTCTGTAGTAAGCTCTGTTCTGCTCCCATATCTCTGTAGTAAGCTCATTTCTGCTCCCATATCTCTGTAGTAAGCTCGGATCTGCTCCCATAGCTCTGCAGTAAGCTCAGTTCTACTCGCTTATCTCTGTAGTATGCTCGGTTCTGCTCCCATATCTCTGTAGTAAGCTCATTTCTGCTCCCATATCTCTGTAGTAAGCTCGGATCTGCTCCCACAGCTCTGTAGTAAGCTCAGTTCTACTCGCTTATCTCTGTAGTATGCTCGGTTCTGCTCCCATATCTCTGTAGTAAGCTCATTTCTGCTCCCATATCTCTGTAATAAGCTCGGATCTGCTCCCACAGCTCTGTAGTAAGCTCAGTTCTACTCGCTTATCTCTGTAGTATGCTCGGTTCTGCTCCCATATCTCTGTAGTAAGCTTGGCTCTGCTCCCATATCTCTGTAGTAAGCTTGGCTCTGCTCCCTTATTGCTGTAGTAAGCTCGTTTCAGTTCCCTTATCTAAGTAGTATTCTTGGTTCCGTTCTTGTGTCTATGTAGTTAGCTTGCTTCTGTTACTGTATCTATGTAGGCAGTAAGCTTGGTTCTACTCCCATATCTATGCAGCAAGCTTTGTTCTGTTCGCATATCTATGTACCAGCCTGTCTTTAAAGCTTGTCATTGCTGCTGCTTTAATGCAGCGGCCAGAGATAAGCAGGACAGAGGTGGGCCACAACTCGAGGGCCACTGCCTTGTGATTGCCCCCCAGGCTGAAAAGTGCCAGCCAGCCCCTGGTGTCCGCTGTCCCCGCTACTTTTTGCATTGGCAGTGGAGCCCCTGGAGCAGACAATTAGGAGGATGGCTTCGGTTAAAGGGTTCAGATATGGCTTGGTAGAAGAAAAAGTATCACTGTATGCAGATGATGTGTTGCTTTATTTGGAGGATTCCGGAGAGTCGTTGTTGAGAGCAATGGAAATTATTAAAACATTTAGGTCCATATCGGGATTAGAAATTAACTGGGAAAAATCCACTGTCATGGCTGTAGATGATTGTGTTGTTGATTTGCCAGTGTCGGGGGAGGGTAGTAGGTTGGCAGTGGTGCGACAGTTTAAATACCTGGGCATTCAGGTGACACTTCTGATTTTGAGCTATGCAGATTTGAATCTGATTCCACTGCTGAGTACGTTTTGGAGTAAAGTAGGGGTGTGGTGTAAACTGTATCTTTCGGTAGTGGGAAGAATTCATCTGATTAAGATGATTTTGATGCCCCAACTGCTATACGCCTTGCACAATGCCCCTATCTGGTTCCCTAAGCGATGGTTTCGTGCTATTTACTCTATATTTAGGGATCTTGTGTGGGACAAAAAAGCAGCCAAGGATCAGACTTGAGATATTACAGAGGCCCAAGGATGGAGGGGGACTGGCAGTTCCGAACCCTTGGATTTATTACTTAGCTGCTCAGGGCCAACAGACGAGGGGGTGGAGGGATGTGTCTGGGGCTGGTTCAATACAAAGGGTCTTCGTCCAGGTGACGGGGAGGGATCCCTTGGTTCAGGGGTTGGAGGCAGGAAGGTTTAGGAAGTTGGGTTTGATGTATCCTACTTTAGCGCTGATACATAAAGTCTGGGAAGCAATTAAAAAGATGAGGGGTTTGGAACACTTGACAAATTTTTCCCCGATATGGCAAAACGAGACTCTACCGGAATTTGTTAAAATGGGAGAATTTAAAAATTGCATGAGACTGGGAATACAGTACATGGTTCAGGTGCAGGACGCACAGAGACTGGTGCCGTTTGGAAAGTTCCAGGAAGATTATGGGCTACGGGAGGTCTGCAGATTTCAATATGGGCAGTGTAGGCATGCTTATGTTACGCAGAGTAGGACGATGAATATGGAGATTCAGAAGGATATATTGATTATGTCTCTGCAGAGGGGGGAACAAAAGGGGTAGTGTCGGGCATTTATAAGGATCTAATGCATACTTTTTTAAATAATTATCCTATTAGAGCACAGGGGAAATGGGAGGAGTTGGGTAGGATAGAGGAAGATAAATGGGAAGTGATTATGGAATATATACCCCAATTATCGCTGAGTTAACCGGGCAGACTCTCGCAGATATATGTACTCCATAGAGTATATAGGACTCCTGGATGGCTGTATAGAGCGGGTCTGAGACAGACTTCTGAGTGTCCTCGGTGCCGAGGGGGCTGGAGTTCTCTATATGTTATGGCAGTGTCCAAATCTGAACCCATATTGGACGGCGGTGCGTAATGCCATAGGAGGCGCGTATGGTTGTAGGATTGAGAGGGATCCTGTGGTGTGTATACTGGGATATGTGGAGGAGGTCCAGGTACATAATAAATATAAGGTGGCTATAGCTAGATTATTATATATTGCGCAAAAACTGATCGCCAGACACTGGATAAATGAAGATCCGCCGACACTGAGGGAATTTTTCAGACAATCTGACTATATTGTGAATACGGAAAAAAACATTTACATTAAAAGAAAAGGCAAAAGAACATCTGAGACACTGTGGACACCTTGGGTGGAGAGAAGATGACCCTGAACTTAGGTTACACCATCCATTATTTGCTGCTCTTGTATGTAATGGGGGGGAGGGAGAGAATTTCTGAAACTAATGACCATTGTTAATGCTGTACTCATTGCGATTTTTGTTCTTTTAGAATCATAGAATCATAGAATCGTAGAGTTGGAAGGGACCTCCTGGGCCATCTGGTCCAACCCCCTGCTCAAAGCAGGATTCGCTAAATCATCCCAGTCAGATGTCTGTCCAGCCTCTGTTTGAAGACTTCCATTGAAGGAGAACTCACCACTTCTCGTGGCAGCCTGTTCCACTCATTGATCACTCTGTCAAAAAGTTTTTTCTAATATCTAATCTGTGTCTCCTCCCATTCAGTTTCATCCCATTGCTTCTAGTCTTTCCTTGTGCAAATGAGAATAAAGTTGATCCTTCTACAATGTGACAGCCCTTTAGATATTTGTAGACAGCAATTAAGTCTCCTCTCAGTCTTCTCTTTTGCAAACTAAACATTCCCAAATCCTGCAACCTTTCCTCATAAGACAGGGTTTGCAGACCGGTCACCATTCTGGTCGCTCTTTTCTGAACTTGCTCCAGTTTGTTGATGTCTTTTTTAAAATGTGGTGCCCAAAACTGGACACAATATTCCAGATGAGGTCTGACCAAAGAGGAGTAGAGGGAAATAATGACTTCACGTGATCTAGACTGTATGCTTCTGTTAATACATCCTAGAACTACATTTGCCTTTTTTGCTGCTGCATCACACTGTTGACTCATATTCAGTCTGTGATCTATTAGTATACCCAAGTCTTTTTCACATGTGCTGTCACTTAGCCCTATTCCTCCCATTCTATATATGCTTTTTTCATTTTTATTGCCCAGATGTAGTACTTTGCATTTCTCCCTGTTAAAAACCATTCTGTTAGTTACTGCCCACTTCTCCAGTTTATTTAAATCTTTTTGAATCCTCTCTCTCTCTTCTCTAGTATTAGCTATCCCTCCTAGCTTTGTGTCATCAGCAAATTTAATCAGTTTACCCTCAATTCCTTCATCTAAATCGTTGATAAAGATGTTGAACAATACAGGGCCCAGGACAGAGCCCTGTGGTACCCCACTTGAGACATTCTTCCAACTGGATGTGCAGCCATTTACGACCACTCTTTGGGTCCGATCACTAAGCCAGCTATGAATCCACCTAACAGTTGCCTTGTCCATTCCATACTTAGTCATTTTTTCAATAAGGATTGTATGAGAGACTTTGTCAAATGCTTTGCTGAAGTCAAGATATACTATATCTACAGCATTTCCTTGATCCACCCAATCAGTGATACCGTCATAGAAGGAAATTAAGTTAGTCTGACATGACTTATTAGTTACAAACCCATGCTGACTCTGTTTGATCACTTCATTCTTATCCAGGTATTGACTTACATGTTGTTTAATAATTTGTTCAAAGATCTTTCCTGGTATAGAAGTCAGACTCACCGGCCTATAGTTGCCTGGGTCCACCTTCTTCCCCTTTTTGAAGATAGGAACAACATTTGCTCTTCTCCAGTCTTCTGGCACTTCTCCTGTTCTCCAAGAATTTTCAAAGATTATGGAGAGTGGTTCAGAAATTTCTTCTGCTATCTCCTTCAGTACTCTGGGGTGTAATTCATCTGGACCTGGAGACTTGAATTCATTTAGGTTAGCTAAGTGTTTCCTCACTATCTTTCTGTTTATAGATATCCTGGATTCTTCTATTCCCTTAATAGGACAGTGAATGTTTTGTACCTTAAATTTGGTTAAATAAAAATTTATCTGATTTAAAAAAACTATATGGGCCCACTCACCCTGACAGTGCATTTGTTTGGAGGTCTGGGCAGGTCAGCATCTCTGCCTCTTTGCTGTGTTTTAAATTATATTTTGCACAAATTATATTTACCCAAATTATATTTTCTTGTCTTAACTCTATACTATTTAACATTAGAAGCTGTGTATTTTTGTAGTTATTTGTATGTATACATGATTGATTACCACTTCTGTCTGTAAAAACAATCCCTTTTAACCCCTTTCTGACATTGGGTGTAAATGTACGCTGATGTCAGACTCCGTCCTTTTGATGTGAGCCACGGCGCTGAGTCTACATCTTTTCTCGCACATGATGGGCCAGAAATCCCGCACATCAGTGACCCTGTCACATGAGCGCGGGTCACTGATGAGTTAGCATGACAACCAGAAGTCTCCAGCCGACCTCTATGGTTGTCACTGCCGGATCCTATGAGCGCTGCCAAGTGGTTGGCGCTCATAGCAAGTGAGCAACTCTTCTACATACAGGTGATCTGAGCATTGCCTGTATGTAGCAGAGCCGATCAGATTATAGCAGCTTCTAGCCTCCCATTGAGACTATTGAAGCATGCCTGTGGAGACATGGGGTGGTCAGCGGGTGCCCACGTCCACTGGCTGAAACCACATGAATCAGGGATCGTCCCACCGAGCGCCGGCTCTCCCTTTAACATGGGCATAACGCTACTCTGACAACACACAGTGAGGGTAAAACAGTGTGGCAATGCTTTTTTGAACCACAAAACAGGCAGCTAACACATAGAACAGTCCCAGCAAAATACCCAACAGAGTGAACATTACAGAGTCTCACCCTTCCGCTGATTCACTCCCAGGGTCGCTACCCCACCTGTGGCACGCACAGAGAGGAGGTAACGACAAGCGTAGGAAGATGACAATCCATACAGTCCATACAAAGTAAAAGGCCAGTTGATCCGAGGATCACAACCTGGCTTCTCCAAATGTATCCATGGTTCAGCAATAGTAGATCTGTATAGATCTGTATTCTTCCAACCGAGGCTGAAAACCCCTAGGTTGTTTCCTGTAGAATGATAGATCCATGTCTCTCGTGATGTAAAAACTATATGAAGTATATAGTTTGAAGTCTGGGATCTGCCTATATGGGGCTAGTTTTCTGTTTCGGATAACATGATACATGATTTTAATTGTTTTTTGTCCAGTCTCGCTTGAATATAGATCAATATTAGTCACCTGATGACGCCTTTGGCGATCACAATGAAACCCATAGAAATGAGAGGCTTGGAGAGTGAGTGTGTATACATCACCTCACCCTATATACTGAAATGTGGGGTGTTTTTTTCTCTTAGTCACCTACTGACTAACCTTCAGGGGGTGAATTATGGGTATAGTTTTACATTTGGAATTAATGAAGTTTAGTTTTATCCCTTTGTCAGCAAACATGAGGAATGACAAGAGACAACCCATTTAAGAAAATTCAAGTTTGGTTAAAACTATTCCAACATTATGAACATAAAAAAGGCTTCTCCCTTACGTGACGTCTCTGATGTTTATTAACAGCTGATTTCCAAGTAAAATATTTCCCACATTAAGAAAATAAAAAAGACTTCTCCCCTGTGTGACTGCTCTGATGTTTAACAAGAAGCGCTTTCCGGTTAAAATATTTCCCAGATTCTGAACAGGAAAAAGGCTTCTCCCCTGTGTGGGTTCTCTGGTGAGGTGGCTCAGTAGTTATCTCTGCAGCCTTGTAGTGCTGTAATCCTGGGTTCAACTTCCCACCAAGGACAACATCTGCAAGGAGTTTGTATGTTCTTCCCGTGTTTGCGTGGGTTTCCTCCTGCATTTCAAAGACATACTGATAGGGAATTTACATTGTTATCCCCATTGGGGACAGTGATGATAATGTGTGCAAACTGAAAAGGGCTGCGGAATATGTAAGCGCTATATAAAAAGATAGATTATTATTAGTAAGATTCCATTTCTGGTTAAAACATTACCACATTATGAACAGGAAAAATGGCTTCTCTGATGTGATCAAGATTTATTTTTCATTTAACAAGAAAGAAGTTTCTCCCCTGTGTGTTATTTGGTGTGGAACAAGACTCCCTTTCTGGCTAAAAATTGTTCCACATTATGAACATGAAAAAGGTTTCTCCCCTTGGGTGAGTTCTCTGGTGCCTAACACACTCTGATTTAGTGCAAAAACATTTCCCACATTCTGAACATGAAAAAGGCTTCTCCCCTGTGTGAATTCTCTGGTGTCTAACAAAATGTGATTTATGTGCAAAACATTTCCCACATTCTGAACAGCAAAAAGGCTTCTCCCCTGTGTGAGTTTTATGGTGATTAACCAAATCTGATTTCAGCTTAAAACATTTCCCACATTCTGAACAGGAAAAAGGCTTCTCCCCTGTGTGAGTTCTATGGTGATAAACCAATTGTGATTTCCGGTTAAAACATTTCCCACATTCTGAACAGGAAAAAGGCTTCTCCCCTGTGTGAGTTCTCTGGTGAGTAACAAAATGTGATTTCTGTATAAAACATTTCCCACATTCTGAACAGGAAAAAGGCTTCTCCCCTGTGTGAGTTCTATAGTGATTAACCAAATCTGATTTCTGGTTAAAACATTTCCCACATTCTGAACAGGAAAAAGTCTTCTCTCCTGTGTGAGTTCTCTGGTGAGTAACAAAATGTGATTTCTGTATAAAACATTTTCCACATTCTGAACAGGAAAAAGGCTTCTCCCCTGTGTGAGTGCTATGGTGATTAACCAAATCTGATTTCTGGTTAAAACATTTCCCACATTCTGAACAGGAAAAACGCTTCTCCCCTGTGTGAGTTCTATGGTGATTAACCAAATCTGATTTCTGGTTAAAACATTTCCCACATTCTGAACATGAAAAAGGCTTCTCCCCTGTGTGAATTCTCTGATGTCTAACAAAATGTGATTTATGTGCAAAACATTTCCCACATTCTGAACAGCAAAAAGGCTTCTCCCCTGTGTGAGTTTTATGGTGATAAACCAAATCTGATTTCAGGTTAAAACATTTCCCACATTCTAAACAGGAAAAAGGCTTCTCCCCTGTGTGAGTTCTATGGTGATAAACCAATTGTGATTTCTGGTTAAAACATTTCCCACATTCTGAACATGAAAAAGGCTTCTCCCCTGTGTGAATTCTCTGGTGTCTAACAAAATGTGATTTATGTGCAAAACATTTCCCACATTCTGAACAGCAAAAAGGCTTCTCCCCTGTGTGAGTTTTATGGTGATTAACCAAATCTGATTTCAGGTTAAAACATTTCCCACATTCTAAACAGGAAAAAGGCTTCTCCCCTGTGTGAGTTCTATGGTGATAAACCAATTGTGATTTCCGGTTAAAACATTTCCCACATTCTGAACAGGAAAAAGGCTTCTCCCCTGTGTGAGTTCTCTGGTGTCTAACAAAATCTGATTTATGTGCAAAACATTTCCCACATTCTGAACAGGAAAAAGGCTTCTCCCCTGTGTGAGTTCTCTGGTGAGTAACAAAATGTGATTTCTGTATAAAACATTTCCCACATTCTGAACAGGAAAAAGGCTTCTCCCCTGTGTGAGTTCTCTGGTGAGTAACAAAATGTGATTTCTGTATAAAACATTTCCCACATTCTGAACAGGAAAAAGGCTTCTCCCCTGTGTGAGTTCTCTGGTGAGTAACAAAATGTGATTTCTGTATAAAACATTTCCCACATTCTGAACTGGAAAAAGGCTTCTCCCCTGTGTGAGTTCTCTGGTGAGTAACAAAATGTGATTTAAGTGCAAAACATTTCCCACATTCTGAACAGCAAAAAGGCTTCTCCCCTGTGTGAGTTTTATGGTGATTAACCAAATCGGATTTCTGGTTAAAACATTTCCCACATTCTGAACATGAGAATGACTTCTTTGCTTTAGTAGCAGGTTGTTTTTTAATGCCTCTTTTGTGACATTGATTTCCCTTATTAGTCAGTAATGAATCAGAAGATGGGACCTGTTTCATAGGATCAGATGACAGATCTTTGCTGTGAATGGATGATGATATATCTGGAGTAACAGCAATCACTTCAGTTGTATCTTGTTGGATCTCAAGATGATCAGATTTAAAAATTGAAGATGTCAGCTGTCCCTCTGATCTCCTGGTACAGTCATCTGCTAAGATAAAAAACTATTATTTATTAATAAAATATCCTTGAGTTTTATATTTTTGAACATTTCTACTTACGGTAGCTTGCCATTTTTATGGACAGCTTATGTAAAAACCTTTAATTATTTACCAAGACAATGACAGTTCACAGTCTAATAGAAAACCTTGTTGGATGAACCAGTAGTGTGTGGTGTTCAACTGTTTGTTCATTCTGCCTCCCAAATATCAAATATAAAGAAACCAATCAATGTTATGTAGGCGAAAATAATACCAATTCTCATCTCACAAAAACAAGTCCCCACTCAGGTCCATCATCTGTCAATGGAAAAACAGAGGTTCCCGCACTATTAGTGGCTCAAAGGCTGCTGAAAAGCAACAAGGTTTCTATAAACCAATCCAGCAAAATCCGCTCTCATTTCGGAGTCTTGCAGTGTGCGCAAACAGCATTTAGGCTGTGCTCACACGTAGCGTTTTTTTCGCGCTTTTTCCACGGATTTGCCAAAAAATCCGCTCAAAAAAACGATTAAAATACACTTCCTATTCATTTCTATGCATTTTGCACTTTTTGTGCATATTGATGTTTTTTACCGCGAAAAAACAAAACCGCTTCGCTGTAAAAACGCAGCATGCTCATTAATTTCACGGATTTTTCCGCATTTCTGGCTAGTTCTATGTGTATGGAATCGCGCGGAAAAAAAATGCATAAAAACCGTGCTTTTTTTTGCGCAAAAACCATGCAAAAAACACACGGAAAACGCGCAGAAAAACGTGCGGTTTCTGGGAAGGAATCCGGTTTATAAGCAGAAATTTTCTGCATACATGTGCACATAGCCTTAGGATCCCTGTATTTAGCAATATTATAGTGAGAAGAACCCACTTAATTTGCGGTGTGTGTCTCCTGGAGCACAATCTGGGCACTATGTGCTGGGTAAGAAAATGGCAAATGTGTAATTTTCACTCTCCAACATCCACTGCATGTTAATTTCCAGAAAGTGGCTGTAGAGTCAAAATATTCACTCCTCCTACACACATGGTCTAAATTGTTGGTACCCCTCGTTTAAGGACAGAAAAACCCACAATGGTCACAGAAATAACTTGAATCTGACAAAAGTAATAATAAATCAAAAATCTATGAAAATTAACAAATGAAAGTCAGACATTGCTTTTCAACCATGCTTCCACAGAATTTAAAAAAGGAAAACTCATGAAATCGGCCTGGACAGAAATGAAGGTTCCCTTAACTAAAATATTTTGTTGCACAACCTTTTGAGGCAATCACTGCAATCAAACGATTCCTGTACCTGTCACTGAGACTTCTGCACCTCTCGACAGGTATTTTGGCCCACTCGTCTCGTGTGTGAAGGTTGCCTTTTCCAGATGAAATGTTTCAGCTCTTTCCAAAGGTGCTCATTAGAATTTAGGTCAGGGCTCATAGAAGGCCACTTCAGCACAGTCCAATATTGTCCTCTTAGCCATTCTTGTCTGTTTTTAGCTGTGTATTGTGTCATTATCCTGTTGCAAGATCCATGACCTGCGACTGAGATCAAGATTTCTGACATCGGGCAGCACATTTCTCTCTAGAATCCCTTGATAGTCTTGAGATTTCATTGTACCCTGCAGATTCTAGACACCCTGTGCCAGATGCAGCAAAGCAGCCCCAGAACGTACAAAGTCTCCTCCATGTTTCACAGTAGGAACAGTGTTCTTTTTGTGATATGCCTCATTTTTCCGTCTATGAACATAGAGCTGATGTGCCTTGCCAGAAAGTTCCATTTTTATCTCATCTGTCCTTCGGAAATTCTCCCAGAAGCTTTGTAGCTTGTCAACATGTAGTTTGGCAAATTCCAGTCTGTTTTTCATGATTTTTTTTTCAACAATGGTGTCCTCCTTGGTCATCTCCCATGAAGTCCTCTTTGGCTCATACAACGACGGATGGTGCGATCTGACACCGATGTTCCTTGAGCTTAAACTTCACCTATAATCTGTTTAGAAGTTTTTCTGGGCACTTTTGTTACCATTCATATTATCCATCTATTTGATTTGTCATCAATTTTCCTCATATGGTCATGTCCAGGGAGGTTGGCTACAGTCCCATGGTATTAAATTTCTGAATAATATGGGCAACTTTAGTCACAAGAACATGAAGCTGCTTGGAGATGGTCTTATAATTTTTAAGGGGCCTGTCACACTAAGCGATATCGCTAGCAATATCGCTATAACGTCACTGGTTTTTGTGACGTTATAGCGATATTGCTAGCGATATCGCTATGTCTGATACTTACCTCCGACTGCTCCCCCGCTGGTTATCGCTGATCGCGCAAGAACATCCTGGACCGTTTCTCGTCGTCAGCCTCCTGCTGGGCTTCCTGTGGCGCCGACGAGCGATTGGTGGATGCGGGCGGGAGGACGTCAGGATCGCCTCGTCTGACAAGTAAGTAGCGACCCCCGACCCCTGCGATGTCGCTGGTGAGATTTGCCTGTGTGGCAGCTCACTAGCGACCACTTAGCGATGCACCAGAGATCCTGACTGCGTCATATCGCTGGTCGGGATCGCTGGTGCATCGCTAAGTGTGACAGTATCTTAACATGTTTGTCTATAACTTTCTTTCTAATCTCCTGAGACAACTCTTTCCTTCGCTTCCTCTGGTCCATGGTGAGTGTGATACGCACCATGTCAACACACAGCACAGTGAGGATCTGTAGCCTCTATACAGGCCACTCACTGATTCCAGGATTGTAGACACCTGTGATGCTAATTAGTGAACACCCCGCGATTTACACATTCTGTGGAAGCTTGATTGAAAAGCAATGTCTGACTTTCAATTGCTCATTTCCATAGATTTTTTCTTTATTATTACTTTTGTCAGATTCAAGTTATTTCTGTGACCATTGTGGGTTTTTCTGTCATTAAAAGAGGGGTACCAACAATTTTGACCCCGTGTATATAGATTACAACCATCAGTGAATTAATAACATGGAATCACTTTATGGGGATTTTGACTATTCTGGTTTTCTGTCATTTAGTTATATTAGGGCTTCTGCATATGGTGTGTCCAATCTCATCTGGGATCTGTTCCTGCTGTCCAGCTGGAGTAATCTGCTCCCTACTTCAGCCAACTGGAAAGTACCACACCCTACTAAAGCGCAAAGCACATGGCCGGAATCTGCCAGATACAGCGCTGTCTCCTCTGGTTCAGTCCTCTGTGCTCAGCTTGTGGCTTGTGTATTTGTTTCCTGCTGTGACCGTGGCCCGTTTACTGACTACTCTTGTGTCTTCTGATTCTATGTTCTGTCCTTCTGGTTCTGACCCAGCTACCTGACTATTCTTCTTGCCATCTAACACCACAGAATAGCAGGTAACACCATGGTCCAAGCCTAGGGGTCCCTGTGTAAGTCCAGATTCCATGTGAGGATGTTAAAGGGCGATGAGCAAGGCAATCCTTGGGATATGGAAAGCAGAGAAGATAGAGCCAAGCATGTTCATGGTGGACATCTTTTGAGCTGCCAGGTGACCATGAACAGTGCTCCCAATACATTGTGTCTGCAAACTATTCCAGCTAGATCTGCATTCAAACAGCTAAATGGCGCTCCTTCCCTTCTGAACACTGCCATGTGCCCAGACAGTAGTGTACAACCGTATGTAGGGTATAGTGAGAAGCTGGAGAATAATTTGTAAGATCCATTTGTTTTCTATTATCCTTTGTGAATAATTTATCACCACATAAAGTGACACACGTCAGATATTAATAATGGGGCCTGATTAGGAACACAAAACTGGCCGCAGGAAGAGGTTAAATCAGAGGATTTTGGACACTACTGTAATCAAACACTGTGACTATAGACAATAACATCTACTGAAATGATCAAACTCCACAGTCTCCATCAGTAATAAATGAGCAGCTAGTGGTGAAACCTCTCTGGGGTAATTAGAGTACGGGGCTCGGTGACGTCACAATCTAAACTATTGTAAGCTCCAATATTTTCTGTCAGATGAGTTTCAAGAAGAAATATTACACATTTATAGAGAACTGTGTATAATAGTGCAGAGCTGAGATGTCTTAAAGGGAACCTGTCAGCAGGATTGTGCTCAGTAACCTACAGACACTGTCAGGTCAGCGCCGTTATACTGATTACAATGATACCTGGTGATGAAATCCGTCTTGTGGTTGTTGTGTAATCTGTATTTGTAGTTTTCAGTTAATGAGATTCTCGTGCTCTGGGGCGGGGCTGTAGGTGGGGCTGTGGGCGGGGTTTTATGTGGTGCTCTGATTACATATTCATCTGTATTGGCTTATGACAGGTCGCTGATCCCTCACTGACCTGCCCCCATTATTACATAATGCATATAATCAAGAAAAACACATCCAGCCCATAAACTGAACTTGGTCCACACCCTAAATCAAGTTTCTGAGACTGGGATAAAAGGCTGCTACTATATATAAGTGTAACTGAATTTTATACTATTAGGATTTGTACTGTGTTTTTATGATACCTGATGAAGGATATACACTGTATCCGAAACGCGTTGTCTCTCTTTTTTAACCTATGAAATAAAAAAATATGGAATATCATCTTTGGATGTGAGTCCTGGGAAGCGCTGCCGTTTATGGGCTGGATGTGCCTTTCTTGATTTACTCATCCTGTGTGAGCCTGAACCCGGCTCTTTCACTTGGATCCACCCGAGGCAAGCTGCAAGCCCTGTCTTCTGAGAAGTATTCCAAAAGGAAGGATTTTTGAGGATACATAATCCAAAGCTATATTAGTCTTCTATCAGGTGAGTGCATAAAATTGTGCACCCTTTAAAGACTACAATATTGTGTTTACGCACTTAGGGCGCCGCAAATTGTCTGTTCTTCTCTCCCAAACAGGGGTTTTTTTGCATAATGCATATAATAGCATTGATATCACTGTTGATAATGCCTATAATTGTCACGTCCGCCATGTCTGTTTTGCCTCATGAACCCCTGGAGCGATGTGCATGCGCACCTTGGGTCTGCTATAACTGCTTGTTCCCTAGAGCAGTGTGCACACTCACCTCAGGTCTGCTGGGCTGCAGGATGCCTGCGTTTCTGCTTTGCCTTCTGTGATCTCCTCGTCATGTCTAGAATCCCCGATCATGTGTCTTTCCAAGGATCCTGCACTGTCTGGTTCTGCAATCATCTCGTCATGTCTGAAACTCTGATTATGTGACCTTTCCAGGGATCCTGCACTGTCCGGTTCTGCAGTCACCTCGTCATGTCTGAAACTCTGATCATGTGACCTTTCCAGGGATCCTGCACTGTCCGGTTCTGCAGTCACCTCGTCATGTCTGAAACTCTGATCATGTGACCTTTACAGGGATCCTGCACTGTCCGGTTCTGCAGTCACCTCGTCATGTCTGAAACTCTGATCATGTGACCTTTACAGGGATCCTGCACTGTCCGGTTCTGCAGTCACCTCATGTCTGAAACTCTGATCATGTGACCTTTCCTAGGATCCTGCACTGTCTGGCTCTGCAATTATCTCCTCATGTCTGACACCCTAATCATGTGACCGCACTCTGTGATCTTGGAGCATCTGAACTGGAAGTGCTCCCCTGGTCCTGACCTAGAAGAGGAGGTGCTATGCCCTATATTAGACGGCCCCTTCCTATGCCCAGTGCCTGATTATTGTGTTGCTTCCCTGCATGGCTCTTTGTCTGTGGGGTTGCTCCCTCTATTCTGTGCCCTTGCACTGTACTCGTATTCCGTCTCTTGTCTTGTGCCATGTCTTGTGTTGTCTCTCGTGCCATGTTTGTCTTTGCCTTGCTTTGCCTTGTAGTCCTTCCGCTGTTCTCTGCTTTAGCCTGTTTTGCTATGTCTCGCCTTAGCTATTCTTTGACTTGTAGTCCTTCCTCTGTTCTCTGCCTTGCCTGTTTCGCCATGTCTGGTCTTTGCTATTCTTAGCCTTGTAGTACTTCTAATGTTCTTGTCTCAGCCTGGTTTTCCACTCTCTGTCCTTTGGTGCGCTCTTGCACATTTCCAAGTCTAGTCCCAAGGTTCTCCCTTGGCCTGGCTCTGGGTTTCGGCCTATGCTCCGCTGCTAGACTCTGTCCTCGCTCTGACCTGGCTCTGTTCCTGTCTATGTTCTGCTCCGTGTTCCTTGCCTTGTCGTGCTCTGAACCCTGGTGTGGCTCCTAGCACGCACCCTGCCCTGAACCTGGCATGGCTCCTAGAACGAAGGTTCCTTTGCCCGCCTCCTGTGCCAAGGTCGTGCCTCGTGCTGGCGTTACAGCCATGTGCACTGGCCAGTGAGGTGTGTCCCCCGCGTGGCTCCTAGCACGCGTCCTGCTCTGAACCTTGGCGTGGCTCCTAGCATGCACCCTGCCTTGAACCCTGGCGTGGCTCCTAGCACGCACCCTGCTTTGAACCCTTGGCGTGGCTTCTAGCACGCACCCTGCCCTGAACCTGGCGTGGCTCCTAGCACGAAGGTTCCTTTGCCCGCCTCCTGTGCCAAGGTCGTGCCTCGTGCTGGCGTTACAGCCGTGTGCACTGGCCAGTGAGGTGTGCGTCCCGCGTGGCTCCTAGCACGAGTCCTGCTCTGAACCCTGGCGTGGCTCCTAGCACGCACCCTGCCTTGAACCCTGGCGTGGCTCCTAGCACGCACCCTGCCTTGAACCCTGACCTTGGCGTGTCTCTATACACGCACTCTGTCTCGTACCTTGTGCTTTGGCGTGTCTTTACACATGCACCCTGTCTCGTTTTGTGAACCCTGGCATGTCCCCTACACACACACCTTGCCTTGCACCTAGCCTTGAACCCTGGCGTGTCCACTACACACACACCTTGCCTTGCACCTAGCCTTGGCGTGTTCCCTAACCGCACCATGCCTGGATATCTGTCGTCAGACACTTGCCCATAGCGTTTCCCTGAGCCGGCCGTCTGGTCCCAGCAGTCGTGGTGGCTCACCCCCTTGGTCTTGCTCCTGACACTCCCTGTATAGGGGGTGGATTCTCACAAGGTAAGCTCGCCCTCGGTGGGTGGGTGCCACGGCCCAGAGGGTCCACTCAAAAAAGGGCTCAGCAGGAGCTGAGCCTGTCACAATAATATTGTGGCTATTGTGAGGCTTAGAAAAAAATTACATCCAGCAAAATGACACCAGCGATGGCGACGCCTGCACAGTAGCATCTATAAGTAAGAGATAGAGGCTACTGGACAAGTGCCACTGGTGTCATTTTACTGGATGTAATTTTCTTTCTAAGCCTCACAATAGCCACAATATTATAGGCATTATCTATATATATTTGAAAAACTAATATTTAACAGCCAATGGTGCTGCGTGAGGGTATAACAGCTGCAAATTAGCAGACACTGCCACTATTTTGTCTGAATGTTAAAACAATTAAAATAAAAACAAAGAATTGGGCTAGTAATACCCACATATAATCACTCTCTTAGTGGGAGGCAGGATTATTGTCTAGTGTTTCATATGTCTCCGTATAAGAACCTATATATCTCACTATAAAGAGAAAAACCACCCACATAAAACACTAACTTCATAGAAAACAGGATTTCAAGTATAAACGTGTAAATATGTATATCTCACTACAACCAAGGAGCAAAACTTTTTTTTAAAAATGCAGCCAATCTTAATGTTCAATATACATTGGTGCGTCTCTCACCAAAGGAGGGGAATCGTACTGACCATACAGGTTGTTGTTCAGACCATATGCGATGTGTGACAGTCTTGGATTCAGCACCTGGCAATTCCTCTCCTGATGAACTTTGATGAACTCCAATAATGGTGAAATAGTAAGTCCAAAAAATTGAGGAGTAATAATAGGTAAAAAATGATATGGTCAACTCTAATATACTAACGGGCGATGCTCCGGCCGGTAGCAATCGCCCAGTCTCCCCAGTGCTGCAATGTCCGTGGACAATGGAACATGCAGCGGGAGACGCGGTAAATGCCGGCAAGGTACAGGACCTTGCGTGACGTCACAGTCACGTGTTAGGTCACGTGATCGGCAAAGTAAGACTGACAGAACTCGCAACCAATCCTACGCGTTTCGGAGGCTTACTGCCTCCTTCCTCAGGGATGTTTGCTGTCATTGAGGCGACACATATATACCCAGTCCATATAATGTATTGGACCTATTTATTGAAAGCAAATAATTCAATCTCGCTGTTTAAGCCATGTGGTCTAAGAGTGTTCATTTTAAATATCCACTCACTTTCTACTTTAGACATTTGTTCAATAAAATTTCCTTTTCTCCAGTTTTTCTTAACTATTCTAATACCAGTTACCGTAATACGACTAATAGAACCTCCATGATGTGTAAAAAAGTGATTGGAAAGAGGATGGCCAGTAAATTTATTGATAATATTACGAAGATGTTCAGCGATTCGTACCCACATTGGACGAATGGTTCTTCCAATATATAATTTGCCACATGGACAACTAAACCCATAAATAACCCCTTTAGTATTGCAATCAATAAAATCGGTGATTCTATTCTCAATCCCTTTATTAGTGATCATTTTTTGTTTTTTAGTGTTTAATTTTTTACATGGTCCACATTTCCTACACGAGAAAAAACCACATAAGAGATTTTGACCACCATTACTGTTAACGTTGGAAATTCTTGGAATTGAAGGTGCAATCAAATTACCAAGATTATTTGCCTTCCGAAAAACAAACCTCGGATACATAGGTAATGTTTCCCCAATAATTTTATCATTTTGTAAAATGTTCCAATGTCTATTGACAATGTTCCTAATAATCCTGACGTTCGAATTATATTGTAAAATAATCGGAATTTCATTTTTGACAAAAAAATCATTCGGAATCCGTTCTTTTGTAGAGTCTAATAATTGGTCCCTTTGTATTTTTCTAACTACTTCTGTAGTTTTTTCCAATAATTTTACATCATATCCCTTATGTTTAAACTTCATATTCATGGACTCGGCTTCTTTCTCAAAATCTTGTTGTTTGGAACAATTTCTATGTGCTCTTATGAGCTGACTTTTAGGAACATTAAGAAGCCATTTCGGAAGATGGCAACTATCTAAGGAAATAAAATTTTTTGAATCCGTAGGTTTGTGGTATATTTGAGTCTGAACAGTGTTCCCCTCAATAAAAATCCTCAAATCTAAAAAATTTAACTCTTTATGGCTAATGTTTGCAGTGAAATTTAAAAAATAACTTATTTAAATCACTTAAAAATTCATTCAATAAAATATCACCCCCTGACCAAATGAAAAAAATATCGTCGATAAAACGACGCCATAATACCAAATTTGTCCGTAATTCACCTTCCATATAGATGGTCTCGAGTTCCCATTTTCCCACATAAAGGTTGGCATAGCTAGGGGCAAACCTTGTACCCATAGCTGTGCCCCATTTCTGGGAGTAGTAGTTCGCCCCAAATTTAAAATAATTATGCGTTAAAATAAATTCAATACAATCCAGAATAAACTCCCTTTGTTCCTTAGGTATCACACTGTTCTTAGACATGAAGAACTCGGCTGATTCACATACTTTTTTATTTTGTATTACAGTGTACAGTGAGGTGATATCCAGAGTCCCCATAATGTAGTGATCCTGCCACACTACATTTTTCAAAAGTTTTAAAATATGGGTACTGTCTGCCTAGTCCATGAATATGAAGTTTAAACATAAGGGATATGATGTAAAATTATTGGAAAAAACTACAGAAGTAGTTAGAAAAATACAAAGGGACCAATTATTAGACTCTACAAAAGAACGGATTCCGAATGATTTTTTTGTCAAAAATGAAATTCCAATTATTTTACAATATAATTCGAACGTCAGGATTATTAGGAACATTGTCAATAGACATTGGAACATTTTACAAAATGATAAAATTATTGGGGAAACATTACCTATGTATCCGAGGTATGTTTTTCGGAAGGCAAATAATCTTGGTAATTTGATTGCACCTTCAATTCCAAGAATTTCCAACGTTAACAGTAATGGTGGTCAAAATCTCTTATGTGGTTTTTTCTCGTGTAGGAAATGTGGACCATGTAAAAAATTAAACACTAAAAAACAAAAAATGATCACTAATAAAGGGATTGAGAATAGAATCACCGATTTTATTGATTGCAATACTAAAGGGGTTATTTATGGGTTTAGTTGTCCATGTGGCAAATTATATATTGGAAGAACCATTCGTCCAATGTGGGTACGAATCGCTGAACATCTTCGTAATATTATCAATAAATATACTGGCCATCCTCTTTCCAATCACTTTTTTACACATCATGGAGGTTCTATTAGTGGTATTACGGTAACTGGTATTAGAATAGTTAAGAAAAACTGGAGAAAAGGAAATTTTATTGAACAAATGTCTAAAGAAGAGAGTGAGTGGATATTTAAAATGAACACTCTTAGACCACATGGCTTAAACAGCGAGATTGAATTATTTGCTTTCAATAAATAGGTCCAATACATTATATGGACTGGGTATATATGTGTCGCCTCAATGACAGCAAACATCCCTGAGGAAGGAGGCAGTAAGCCTCCGAAACGCGTAGGATTGGTTGCGAGTTCTGTCAGTCTTACTTTGCCGATCACGTGACCTAACACGTGACTGTGACGTCACGCAAGGTCCTGTACCTTGCCGGCATTTACCGCGTCTCCCGCTGCATGTTCCATTGTCCACGGACATTGCAGCACTGGGGAGACTGGGCGATTGCTACCGGCCGGAGCATCGCCCGTTAGTATATTAGAGGTGACCATATCATTTTTTACCCATTATTACTCCTCAATTTTTTGGACTTACTATTTCACCACTATTGGAGTTCATCAAAGTTCATCAGGAGAGGAATTGCCAGGTGCTGAATCCAAGACTGTCACACATCGCATATGGTCTGAACAACAACCCGTATGGTCAGTACGATTCCCCTCCTTTGGTGAGAGACGCACCAATGTATATTGAACATTAAGATTGGCTGCATTTTTTAAAAAAAGTTTTGCTCCTTGGTTGTAGTGAGATATACATATTTACACGTTTATACTTGAAATCCTGTTTTCTATGAAGTTAGTGTTTTATGTGGGTGGTTTTTCTCTTTATATCAGACACTTTCAGATTCCCTACACTCATCTCTGTCCCCAATCTCCTCTCTTTCCTGTCCTAATCTGGCTGTTCATCACTACAATGACACTCTTAGAAGCACCCTTGACCAAGTAGCTCCCCTCACCCTCAGAACCTCCAAACACAGAGTAAAAGAGCCCTGGCTCACATCGCAAACTCAACTTCTCCAGCGATGCTCCAGGAGTGCTGAACGCCTATGGAGAAAAACCCGCACACCAGAAGACTTCATCCACTTCAAATTTATGTTAAGAACCTATAACGCTGCCCTTCACCTTGCCAAACAGACCTACTTCACCACCCTGATCTCCTCACTAGCCAACAACCCCAAGAAACTTTTTGACACTTTTCACTCCCTCCTCAGGCCAAAAGCACAAGCCCCTATCACAGACATTTGTGCTGATGACCTGGCCTCCCACTTTACAGAAAAAATAGATAATATCCGTCAAGAAATCTGCTCCCAACCACCAAGTGCTGTGACTCCCATCCCTTCCTACATCTCCCCTGGCTCACTCTCCACATTTGATCCCATCACAGAAGAAGTCTCCAGACTCCTCTCTTCTTCTCGTCCGACTACATGCACTACCGACCCCATTCCCTCACATCTCCTCCAGTCTCTCTCTCCAGTCGTCACAACCCACCTAACTACAATCTTTAATCTCTCCCTCTCCTCGGGCATTTTCCCATCCTCCTTCAAACACGCCATCGTTACTCCACTACTAAAGAAACCTGCTCTCGACCCATCCTGCACAAACAACTACAGACCAGTCTCCAATCTCCCCTTCATCTCTAAACTTTTGGAACGCCTAGTTTACTCCCGCCTTACCCGTTACCTCTCCATTCACTCCCTTCTAGACCCTTCACAGTCCGGCTTCCGCCCCCTACATTCGACTGAAACTGCACTCATCAAAGTGACCAATGACCTTCTGACAGCAAAACGTAACGGTGACCACTCTCTGCTCATTCTTCTTGACCTATCTGCAGCTTTCGATACTGTTGACCACCATCTCCTACTCTCTAGGCTCCAGTCACTAGGCATTAAGGACACTGCACTCTCCTGGTTCTCTTCCTATCTCTCTGACCGCTCCTTCAGTGTTTTGTTCTCTGGCTCCACGTCATCTCCTCTTCCTCTTGCTGTCGGGATACCTCAGGGCTCAGTCCTTGGCCCCCTTCTTTTCTCTCTCTACACGGCCCCAATTGGACAGACCATCAGCAGATTTGGCTTTCAGTACCATCTTTATGCTGATGACACACAACTATACACGTCTTCCCCCGACCTTACCCCCGCTGTACTACAGAACGCCAGTGACTGTCTGTCCGCAGTCTCCAATATCATGTCCGCTCTCTATCTGAAACTCAACCTCTCCAAAACTGAACTTCTTCTGCTCCCGCCGTCTACTAACCTCCCTAAATCTGACATTTCCTTCTCCGTGGGTGGTACCACAATAACACCCCGGCAGCAGGTGCGCTGTCTGGGTGTTATGTTTGACACCAACCTCTCCTTTACATCCCATATACAATCCCTTGCCCGCTCTTGCCGCTTACACCTAAAGAACATCTCTAGAATCCGCCCTTTTCTCACTATGGAAACAACAAAAACCCTCACTGTTGCACTGATCCACTCTCGCCTGGATTACTGCAACGCTCTATTAATTGGCCTCCCCGTCACTCGACTATCCCCTCTCCAGTCCATACTCAATGCAGCAGCCAGGATCGTCCATCTGGGTAATCGGTACTCGGACGCGTCCGCTCTTCGCCAGTCCTTACATTGGCTGCCCATTCATTATAGGATCCAATTCAAAGTACTTGTTCTCACCCAAAAAGCTCTCCACAGTGCGGCACCCACTTACATCTCTTCTCTCATTTCTGTCTATCGGCCTAGCCGATCGCTGCGCTCTGCAAACGACTTTCGACTAACCTCTGCACTAATCCGTACCTCCCACTCCCGACTCCAAGACTTCTCCCGTGCTGCTCCTATCCTCTGGAATGCTCTACCCCAAGAAATCAGGACTATCCACAATTTGCATAGTTTTAGGCGCTCCCTCAAAACACACCTGTTCAGAGCGGCCTATCACATTCACTAATCAAAGTCATTCTCTGTGTAAGTGTGCGTGTGTATCCCATTCACTATCTCCATCCATCCCTCAATCCCACAAGATGGCTGGACCTTCATTGTAAATACACCATTGTAAATACACACCTGTACTCTGTATCTCCCTCACCTCATTGTAGATTGTAAGCTCTCACGAGCAGGGTCGTCTTATTTCGTCTTATTTTGCTTTAATTATTGTATTGTTAGCGTTGTTACTTATGACTTGTGTTTTGAAACTGTTAAACTGTAAAGCGCTGCGGAATATGTTGGCGCTATATAAATAAAGATTATTATTTATTATTATTATTTATAGTGAGATATATAGGTTCTTATACAGAGACATATGAAACACTAGACAATAATCCTGCCTCCCACTAAGAGAGTGATTATATGTGGGTATTACTAGCGCAATTCTTTGTTTTTATTTTAATATATATATATATATATATTTATCTTAAATTGTCTGTCATCCACTTCCGTCTGGATGTCGTCGAATCCCACAATCCACAGCGCCGCACCGGAAGTACGCCGACGGCCATATTGGAATACCAAAGTGATGGGTATTCCAATATGGCACATGCTGGTGATACCAGGCCCTCCCACAGTACCACCAGTGGGATACCGCCGGGACCCTCCCGCCACCACCGGACCTGCCGCTGCCTGCCCACCTACCTCTGTCACAGCCGGCAGTAAAGACCGCAGCTTGCGGCCTGTGCTGGAGATGGGGTGCGGGCGCCCTCTGGTGACGCCGCACCCCATCTCCAGCACAGGCCGCAAGCCACAGTCTTTCCTGCCAGCTGGCTGCTGCTAGAAACCCACCCCGCCGCTGGACCCGCCGCTGCCTGCCCATGTACATATACACACACGTACTCACATACACACATGTACTCACATACACACAGACACACCTCCAGCACAGGCCGCAAACCACCCTCTTTCCTGCCAGCTGTGACTGCACGGAGGTGGGTGCGCAGGCAGCTGCGGGACACACACACCCACATGTACACACACATACACTTCCCTCTCGATGCGATAACATCGGGCACACCTCTAGTCAACAATAATATCAATGCTATTATATGCATTATGTAATAATGGGGGCAGGTCAGTGAGGGGTCAGCGACCTGTCATAAGCCAATACAGAGGAATATGTAATCAGAGCACCACATAAAGCCCCGCCCACAGCCCCACCCACAGCCCCGCCCCAGAGCACGAGAATCTCATTAACTGAAAACTACAAATACAGATTACACAACAGTAAACCAGAGTTGCCCTCATTTATGGTGGACCATTGGAGCTACTATGGATCCTGAGCAGAAGATTAGAGAAAATAATATTGCTCCCCATTTCAGGAGAGATTGTGCAGTAATCTGAATTCCTTAGGATCAGAAACAATGTAATGTATGACGTGGAGTGAATCCATGACACCAGGGCTGGAGCCAACACATCTCCTGCAGGCGGGAATAAATGTATATTACAGCCCTCAGCCACGCACAGCTTCGAGATCTATCATGGCACAGGTGGAATGTTTGTCCTGGAGATTATCACAATCCTCCTTGAAGTTAGTTGGTTTTAAAACAAATTGAAAAGTCAGGATAAAGCGAAACTCTGCTGTTATTCTACAGAAATTCACACTTAGCCTAAGGCCATGTGCACACGATGCAGATTTGCAGCGTTTCCGCAGCGGATTTTATCGCGCAGAAACATTGCATATCCGCATTGTGATGTACAGTACCTTTAAAATGAATGAAAAAAAAAAAAACCGCTGTGCAGACGCTGTGGATTTTTGCGCGCGGTTTTCCTGCGGTACAAAATCCGCAGCATGTTACTTCTTTTGTGCGGTTTTCTATCTCCCCTGTTACCAAATCCGCAGGGGGAAGACCGCAATGGAAAACCGCGTGAAAAATGGAAGAAATCCGCAGGAAAAATGCAGGTCATTTGACCTGCGGTTTTCTTCCATTCTGCACGGAAAAATCCGCAGGGCTCAAAACTCCGTCTGCACTCAGCCTAAATGTGCAGTGAGGTTATGTGCACACGTTGCGGAACTCCAGCGGAAGTTACCGTGAGAATTCCGGAATTCCATTCTGCGGGAAAAATCGCATTTTAAATTCCCGCGATTTTCCCATGGAAAAACTTGCGTTTTGCAAGTGTAATTAGCTTGCAGAATGCTAGCATTTTCCAAGCGATCTGTAGCATCGCTTGGAGAACTGATTCACAGGTTGGTCACACACGTCAAACATAGTGTTTGACGAGTGTGACCAACGTTTTACTATTGAGGCTGCCTATGTGGCATCAATAGTAAAAGATCTAATGTTAAAAATAGTAAAAAAAAAAACAAATACAAAAATTGGGCCATATTCACCTTCTGGCGTCCCGCGCAGCGTCCCCAGGCCTCCGCGATCCTCCGACAGGTCCCGTTCCCAGTGATGCATTGCGGCAATGACCTTTGACGTCGCGGTCTCACGAGATCGCTACATGATTGCGACACACGACGTCAGCAAAGGCATTGCAATGCATTACTGGGAACGGGAGCTGCCGCATGTATCGCTGAGTCCTGGGGACGCTGCGCGGGACGCCAGAAGGTGAATATAACCCGATTTTTTTATTTTAATTCTATTTTTTACAGGGATATGGTACCCAGAGCCTGGAGGACAGTCTCCTCTCCTCCGGACCGTGGGTACCATCCGCAAATGTTCTGCTTACTTTTCGCATGGTGGGCACAGCCACATGCGGAAATTAAGCAGAACAATGCATCCCTACGTGGGTGGAATCGCCGCGATTCCGCAAATTAATGAGCATGCTGCAGATTTTACCGCGAAGCGATTCCACCGCGGGAAAAGCCGCAGCATTAGCACAGCATTGCAGAATCCCATAGGATTGCATGGGTTGCAGTTTTTTCGTGTTTTAGCGGCAAAATCGCACGGTAAAAACCACCGCGAAAAAAACGCGATGTGTGAACGCAGCCTTACTGTTGTTAATCATAAAAGGGAAGTTTGGCCAGAAAGACTGGAATCATGAGACATTCAGCAGCACAGAAGGGAGAGAAGATTCATCCGATAAGATCTCAGGGATCTAGGAAGCCAACAGCATCATTACCCTCCGCTTTCTCTTACAGGCCCAGCATAAGATTTTTCTTCAAGTGATTTTCTATCTTGTCAGCACATTCTACGTACGCTGTCATTTGGCTTTATAGTTACAGATCTGGGCAGGTAACGGTCAGCGTCTCCTAATGTGAAGGAGAGAATGGCTAATTCCTGTCTCTTTGTCTTGAGAATAAACTTCAGTTTTGTGCAAGCCTTTACTGAGAAAAGAGAAGACATCTAAGGCCGGGATCACACTACTGTGTGTGATGTGAGAAACTCGCACGAGTCTCTCACATCAACAGCCATGTGTTTCTATGCAGCTGCAGCTCCGGTCCTGAGTACTGGCGGCAGCGCTGGATGTTGATGCGAGAGACTCATGCGTTTCTTGTATCACACACGGTAGTGTGATTCCGGACTAACTCTGTGTTCGGTGTGACTCTTTAAGCGAGCTCTCGGCCTACATTGGGTCAGGTACAAGTACAAGTAATCATATAGATCTCGCTATAAGGGATCACCCTCACACTAATCCCAGGGGGTAGGTGGATGCTCCAGGTTGTAAGTTCTATAGAAAAGGGCTTTCAATGGCCAAAGTCATTTGAACGGTTTTGGGTGGAGGAGAATGTTGTGGTCTAGAGGCAAAATGGTGATCATGGTAATACGGCCGGACTACACCACCGATAAAGCAGCCACAGCCGGTGACTGAGAGGAATCTGTGACTTCTCTGCATTCAGTGGTACCTACTCACCTGGGTAGTCATATGTGGGAATCTCCTCTTTACACCACTCATCATCTCTCACATATGTCTCTGTAGTATTAATATGGGTCAGATCTTCACCCTGAAACAAATATTGTAAGAGTCACAGACAGATGGAGAAGTCCCATCTATGATCAGCTCTAATCCTGCCATCTCCACCGCTCTCATTACACAAGTATAAAACATATAATACTGGTGGATAAAACAAGACTGAGCACAAGACCTTCACAGCCGTCTACACATCATAGGGGAGATCTCCTGACACCTTCTCTCCATCTACCTGATGATCCTGAGGAGCACTGGGATCTTCTTGGTTACAGTCCTGTGGAAGAAGAGGACGGGGACATCTCTCTGGTGTTGTCCTGTTACTGGATAGATCTGGAGGAAACACATACAGGGACTGAATTCATTCTCTACATACAGATAATTATAGGCCGTGTGTATTTAGTCCTGTCTATTACCTGGTGATGTGAGGGGCTGGGGAACCTCCATTATGACGTTCTTGTACAGATCTCTGTGTCCTTCTAAATACTCCCACTCCTCCATGGAGAAATAGACAGCGACATCCTGACACCTTATAGGAACCTGACACATACAATGATACCGTCATCCCCCGATCCCTTCATAGTGTTACAGTATAATGTCCCAGCATTCCCAGCAGTGTCACCTCTCCAGTCAGCAGCTCAATCATCTTGTAGATGAGTTCTAGGATCTTCTGGTCATTGATGTCCTCATGGATCAGGGGGTGAGGTGGAGGCCCCGTGATTGGGCTCAGGAGTCTTCCCCATCCCTCAGACACAGGGTCCTGACAGCGATCACTAGAGGTCTTCTTCACCACTGTGTAATCCTGGTTATGGAGAGACACATTAATAAATCTCACTCCAGACATTTCCAGAGTCCTCACCTCTCCAGTTCTGTCCATCTGTTATTCCCATAGATAAGAATGATGTAATGTGACGTCATCAGAATCTCTCACCTCTCCAGTGAGACGGAAGAGGATCTCTAGGGTGAGGTGTAACATCCTCTCCGCCATCTTGTCTCTGTCCATATCCATCCTTGATGGGTAAATCAGGAAAATTCTCTTTTGTAGAAGATCTTCACTGAGAGGCTCCGATATTGTAGAGACCTGAATGAGAAGAAGATCATCCGATGTAACATCATAAGAATCCTGTGTAATAATACAATGACAGCAGCAATCTGCAGAGTCGGGAGATATGACTCTGCCAAATATAAATAGTATGAGATTCAGGACAGCCCTTAGTTCAGAACTACTACGGGCATACTCGCTGTCCCTATTTTTGATCACAAGGACCACATCCTTCATGAACCACTACATTGTTCAAGGCGACTTATGTGATCAAGGTCTTGAATGACCGAAACGTCATTCTGTCGCAATCACTATAAGAGCACTTGCTTTCAATAAATTTCACTAATAAGCAAATACTCCTTAAGTGTATGTGTGCAGGGATTCTAATAGACATATATATACATACACACACATTATATATATATCTCTCTCTATCTATATACACACACACACACTAGCTGAAGAGCCCAGCGCTGCCCGGGCATAGTAACTAACTGTGGTTAGTTATAGCAAATTATAATTATCCTCCATCCCACAGAACCATGCCCATATACCCATCATACATATCCGCCATCCCATAGTCCCGTGCCCATATACCCATCACACATCCTCCATCCCATAGTCCCGTGCCCATATACCCATCATATATATCCTCCATCCCATAGTCCCATGCCCATATACCCATCATACATATCCTCCATCCCATAGTCGAGTGCCCATATACCCATCATATATATCCTCCATCCCATAGTCCCATGCCCATATACCCATCACACATCCTCCATCCCATAGTCCCATGCCCATATACCCATCACACATCCTCCATCCCATAGTCCCGTGCCCATATACCCATCACACATCCTCAATCCCATAGTCCCGTGCCCATATACCCATCATACATATTCGCCATCCCATAGTCGAGTGTCCATATACCCATCACACATCCTCCATCCCATAGTCCCGCGCCCATATACCCATCATACATATTCTCCATCCCATAGTCCTGTGCCCATATACCCATCACACATCCTCCATCCCATAGTCCCGTGCCCATATACCCATCATACATATTCTCCATCCCATAGTCCCATGCCCATATACCCATCACACATCCTCAATCCCATAGTCCCGTGCCCATATACCCATCATACATATTCGCCATCCCATAGTCGTGTGCCCATATACCCATCACACATTCTTCATCTCATAGTCTCATGCCCATATACCCATCATACATATCCTCCATCCCATAGTCCCGTGCCCATATACCCATCATACATATCCTCCATCCCATAGCCCCGAGCCCATATACCCATCATACATGTCCTCCATCCCATAGTCCCATGCCCATATACCAGTCATTCATATCCACGATCCCATAGGCCTGTGCCCATATACCCATCATACATATCCTCCATCCCATAGTCCCGTGCCCATATACCCATTACACATCCTCCATCCCATAGTCCAGTGCCCATATACCCATCACACATCCTCCATCTCATAGTCCCATGCCCATATACCCATCATACATATTCTCCATCCCATAGTCCCATGCCCATATACCCATCATACATATTCGCCATCCCATAGTCGAGTGCCCATATACCCATCACACATCCTTCATCCCATAGTCCCGTGTCCATATACCCATCACATATCCTCCATCCCATAGTCCCGTGCCCATATACCCATCATACATATCCTCCATCCCATAGTCCCATGCCCATATACCCGTCATACATATCCGCCATCCCATAGTCCAGTGCCCAAATACCCACCACATATCCTCCATCTCATAGTCCCATGCCCATATACCCATCATACATATTCGCCATCCCATAGTCGAGTGCCCATATACCCATCATACATATTCGCCATCCCATAGTCGAGTGCCCATATACCCATCACACATTCTTCATCTCATAGTCCCATGCCCATATACCCATCATACATATCCTCCATCCCATAGTCCCGTGCCCATATACCCATCATACATATCCTCCATCCCATAGCCCCGTGCCCATATACCCATCATACATGTCCTCCATCCCATAGTCCCATGCCCATATACCAGTCATTCATATCCACGATCGCATAGGCCTGTCCCCATATACCCATCATACATATCCTCCATCCCATAGTCCCGTGCCCATATACCCATTACACATCCTCCATCCCATAGTCCCATGCCCATATACCCATCATACATATTCGCCATCCCATAGTCGAGTGCCCATATACCCATCACACATCCTTCATCTCATAGTCCCATGCCCATATACCCATCACACATCCTCAATCACATAGTCCCGTGCCCATATACCCATCATACATATCCTCCATCCCATAGTCCCGTGCCCATATACCAGTCATTCATATCCACGATCCCATAGGCCTGTGCCCATATACCAGTCATTCATATCCACGATCCCATAGGCCTGTGCCCATATACTAGTCATTCATATCCTCCATCCCATAGTCCCATGCCCATATACCCATTACACATCCTCCATCCCATAGTCCCGTGCCCATATACCCATCATATGTATCCTCCATCCCATAGTCCCATGCCCATTACACATCCTCCATCCCATAGTCCCATGCCCATATACCCATCATATATATTCTCCATCCCATAGTCCCATGCCCATATACCCATCATACATATTCGCCATCCCATAGTCGAGTGCCCATATACCCATCACACATCCTTCATCCCATAGTCCCGTGCCCATATACCCATCACATATCCTCCATCCCATAGTCACGTGCCCATATACCCACCATACATATTCTCCATCCCATAGTCCCATGCCCATATACCCGTCATACATATCCACCATCCCATAGTCCAGTGCCCATATACCCATCACACATCCTCCATCCCATAGTCAACCATTATGACATAATGAGCGGCGGGGCTTGTAACCTATGACGACATCAGCGTCGCCATGGCAACCATTATGACATCATAATGAGGGGCGGGGCTTGACGTGCACACACTTTTTCTCCAGTATGTAGATAGGGGCAAAATTGTTTGGTGAATTGGAACGTGCAGGGTTAAAATTTCGCCTCACAACATAGCTTAGGACACTCTCGGGGTCCAGACGTGTGACTGTGCCAAATTTTGTGGCTGTAGCTGCGACGGTGCAGATGCCTATCCCGGACATACACACATACATACATACACACTTGAGCTTTATATATTAGATATATATAATTTCACCATCAAAGAAAGTAAGGACTGCAGCACCCACTGATCCATATTGAAAGTCCGTAGTTTATTTGTAGCAAAAGTTTAAAACTTCATGGCCGGGAGGCTGAAGAAAGGAGCGAGTAAACTCTGACGACGGCCTAACAGCGCTTCCACGGGTCAGCTATATATAACATATATATATATATATATATATATATATCTATTTATATAATCGTCTAATTCTGTCTGTCTGTAACGGAAATCCTGCGTCGCTGATTGGTCGCGCCTGGGGACATCACTGAAGGTGGAGGAAGATGGCGCCCGCAGCAGTCCTCCACAGGAACTTCACCAACGATGTGCCCTGCCTTAACTTGAGCAGAGGAGGGCAAAACACCCCGGTCAGCAAGGGGCAAGCCTAAGGCAGGACGCAGATGCTGTTCAGAAGGAAATCTCCACACCGCCCGAACACCGGGTAGCGGTGACGTCACCACAGAGTAGGAAGATGGCGCGTGCAGCAGGCAGACACGGAACCTTCACCAGCGGTGTGCCCATGGAGTACAAGGTCAGATGAGGGTCCAGCCCCCCAGGTCTGCAAGGGGCAATCTCAAAGTCGATCCCAGAAGCCTTTCCAAAGCAATTTTCTACACCGCCCGAACAGATATATTTGGCAGAGTCATAACTCCCGACTCCACAGATTGCTGCTGTCGTTGTAGGCCCAGACCAGATAGTATGGAGATGAATGAGGGAGACCAAAGTTCAAAAATAGACTTTCCTTTACTTAACAAGACCTTGATGAGAAGTATATACATCAGATGGCAGGCACAACACTTTATGAATGCTTCTTCTGCGTTATGCAGTCAGGAACTTTCCGGTGACATGCGGCGGTACATAACCTTTACTATAAGCCACAATAGTGCAGCAAACCTGAGCTAATGACCTCTTCCTGCTCTGTGTCTCCGCTATGCTCCCTGCCTGGAATCCGAATTCTTACTGCCATTATATCTTTGCTTTCCTTCAGAACGTACTATCTGATGTCTCCCTCCTGGCACACAACACCATATCAATTCAGGAGGACGGCAATCAGATAGACCAAAGGCCTGGATTTCTCACTTTCTATCTGACTCATCACAAGGAAATTGTTCTCCTGTGTGGCCATGTAGCTCAGTATGAGGTCTCCCACACAGTATGACGGCCCCACAACACCTCACACAGTATTATGGCGAGAGATGAGCGAATATTTCAATGCTCGGCCCACGATCGCCGAATTTGCAATATTTGCTGATTTAATCACAGAATATAGCGGAAAATGCACAACACAAAAGCCGGTGTTTCCCAAGCTGTGTGGCAGTGTGGTAAACACCGGTGTAGCACTTCTGATTGGCGGTAAACATCTCCGCCGGTCACAGAGCCGCGGTTCCCACACTGTCAGAACACAGCATGACCGCTCAGCTGTGATCGGAGGTAAAAAGTTTATCTCCGGTCACTGGTGTTGTTATGGAAAGATATATGTACAGTTGTGGTCAAAAGTATTGACACCCCTGCAATTCTGTCAGATAATACTCAGTTTCTTCCTGAAAATGATTGCAAACACAAATTCTTTGGTATTATCTTCATTCAATTTTTCTTAAATGAAAAAACACAAAAGAGAATGAAGCAAAAAGCAAAACATTGATCATTTCACACAAAACTCCAAAAATGGGCCAGACAAAAGTATTGGCACCCTCAGACTAATACTTGGTTGCACAACCTTTAGCCAAAATAACTGCGACCAACCGCTTCCGGTAACCATCAATGAGTTTCTTACAATGCTCTGCTGGAATTTTAGACCATTCTTCTTTGGCAAACTGCTCCAGGTCCCTGATATTTGAAGGGTGCCTTCTCCAAACTGCCATTTTTAGATCTCTCCACAGGTGTTCTATGGGATTTAGGTCTGGACTCATTGCTGGCCACCTTAGAAGTCTCCAGTGCTTTCTCTCAAACCATTTTCTAGTGCTTTTTGAAGTGTGTTTTGGGTCATTGTCCTGCTGGAAGACCCATGACCTCTGAGGGAGACCCAGCTTTCTCACACTGGGCCCTACATTATGCTGCAAAATTTGTTGGTAGTCTTCAGACTTCATAATGCCATGCACACGGTCAAGCAGTCCAGTGCCAGAGGCAGCAAAGCAACCCCAAAACATCAGGGAACCTTCGCCATGTTTGACTGTAGGGACCGTGTTCTTTTCTTTGAATGCCTCTTTTTTTCTCCTGTAAACTCTATGTTGATGCCTTTGCCCAAAAAGCTGTACTTTTGTCTCATCTGACCAGAGAACATTCTTCCAAAACGTTTTAGGCTTTTTCAGGTAAGTTTTGGCAAACTCAAGCCTGGCTTTTTTATGTCTCGGGGTAAGAAGTGGGGTCTTCCTGGGTCTCCTACCATACAGTCCCTTTTCATTCAGACGCCAACGGATAGTACGGGTTGACACTGTTGTACCCTCGGACTGCAGGGCACCTTGAACTTGTTTGGATGTTAGTCGAGGTTCTTTATCCAACATCCACACAATCTTGCGTTGAAATCTCTTGTCTATTTTTCTTTTCCATCCACATCTAGGAAGGTTAGCCACAGTGCCATGGGCTTTAAACTTCTTGATGACACTGCGCACGGTAGACACAGGAACATTCAGGTCTTTGGAGATGGACTTGTAGCCTTGAGATTGCTCATGCTTCCTCACAATTTGGTTTCTCAAGTCCTCAGACAGTTCTTTGGTCTTCTTTCTTTTCTCCATGCTCAATGTGGTACACACAAGGACACAGGACAGAGGTTGAGTCAACTTTAATCCATGTCAACTGGCTGCAAGTGTGATTTAGTTATTGCCAACACCTGTTAGGTGCCACAGGTAAGTTACAGGTGCTGTTAATTACACAAATTAGAGAAGCATCACGTGATTTTTCTAACAGTGCCAATACTTTTGTCCACCCTCTTTTTTATGTTTGGTGTGGAATTATATCCAATTTGGCTTTAGGACAATTCTTTTTGTGTTTTTTCATTTAAGACAAATTAAATGAAGATAATATACCAAAGAATTTGTGTTTGCAATCATTTTCAGGAAGAAACTGAGTATTATCTGACAGAATTGCAGGGGTGTCAATACTTTTGGCCACAACTGTATATGTATTTCATCTAGATCTCACTTGCCTGCTGTAGGCTATATGCTATATACTTACAACATATACGCTATATACTCATTCATGTGCACCTAGATATAATCACAGCTGTCCTGAACTTTATAATCAGTTGCTAATGATGACCTAACCCCATGAGCCAGGGCCTGGGGAGCTGATGTTATCTCATGATAGCATTATCTTGTGACATTTGTCCCAGACATACAGAAGAGGAAGTAAGGCCAGATGTGCCAGCCGATATCTGAACATTGCTGACATTGTAAGACAAGGGGCAGTAAATCATCTGATTCTTAAATCACCTCAGGTCGGACACCCATATATGTACATGTATTTAAACTGACCAATTAGATAAGAAGTTCAGCCTTTATGTTAATGAGTAACCACTCCTTTGTACGAACTGATAAAACCAAGTATATTCAATAAACTTCCAGAGTTTTGCTGGAATGGATTGCTGCTAACTAGGTGTGGCGTCTTTCATTCCTTGAGCGCTCAATAAGACTCAGCCACAGCACGCACGAGGGTATATCTACCTAATCAATCAAATTTCCATGCCAATTGGCGCCCAGACGCGAGGCTGTGGACGAAAACGCAAGGGGATCCTGCTGACCGGAGAGGACAGAGGTGCCGGCCAAGGCCTTGGCTCATGGGAACGGAGATTTGCGCAATTCCATAAGTAAGGTAAGAAAATCTAGTTATCTTACCTGAATGTTCCCTGTGCCCAGTCCGGGTCAGCAACTCTAGCCGGTCAGTGTGGTCACCAAACCAAGGTAGTGTAAAAAAGTCCACCCTTATCCAAACCCTGGGATAAGCTAAGTGTCTGCTGTGGTCCTGTGTGTTTTGATCCGGGAGAGAGCTGGTGGAAACACGGTGACTGATTTGTGCTTGTGGCTGCTGGGAAACTGATAACAGGGTAGTTTGACTCGCTCAGATAGGTCCTCACAAATACACCTGGACACAGGGGAAGGACAGGAGAAGCCTTGCCCAGGGACAGGTGGTGGGGTCTTACAGAGTTATCACAAGGCGAATCTCACATCAAGCTATCACAATAAACACCTGTGCATAGGAATGGACAACAGCGCCCACGCCAGGCACGCGGTGGTGTTAGCTTAGGGGAAATATTGCAAGCCAAACCACTTGACAAATTGCCACCAACACACCTGGTCACAGGGAAGGACAGGAGAAGCCGGCCCAGGTATCAGGTGGTGGCAGTTTCGTGGGATTTATCACATTCCTGTTATGGACGAGCCAGCCAGGACGTCCGAAACAGCGTGGTAAACATTCCCGGGTCACCAAGCGTAGTGCACCTAGTGTGGTTAGCAGTTATGGGTTACCAGCAGCTGTTTGACATACGTGTCACAAAACAAGGGCTTCGATCTCTACCCAGACGTCTATATGTGCATCAACCTGTTTTTTCCACTGCACTTCTCCACAAAGATCTGAAGGAGATAAAGTTTTTCCTTTTTTATTGTACACTTCCTCTTTTGCCTACAGGGTGTGCCCCTGAAATATATATATATTTTTTTCATATTGTCATATTTGTACTCTGCTTTTCCCTATTTTATGCTTTATCTTGCATTTTTGGTGGAGATTATTGTTACTGTAGTGTGAGCATTTTCGTGAAAGTTGGGTCTTTTTGAGTATATCACTGCAGTCTCCGTTAGGTTTTCTTTTTCTCTCTCTTCCATTGTTCTCAGAAGATTTCACTGAGAGACGCAGGCAGAAAAAAGGGAAGTGTGTGTGTTCTGCAGTCAGCACACTTTTTATATTGTTGGAAGTGTACTTGCATCGATCTTTGATTTTTTCGAAGTGGTTTCTAAGTTTTATCAACTTTTTGATTTGTTTTTCCTTTTAAAAATCTTTTACTCCCTGATCATTTTTCTCTTTTTCTTTTGGGTTTTTCCATTTTTGAGTTTTGTTTTCAGTCTTTTTGATTTTCACTTCTCAGACATTTTTCCTTTTCCTTTATTTTGTTTATAACAGAAATTTTGCCTGCTTTTGGTTATTCCTGTGTTCTCTTGTCAATTTTGATTTTCCATTTTGTGTCCACTACTTTTGAAATTTTTTACTAAATATTTTTGTTTTGTTTTTCATTCCTTTTTAAGCAAGTTAAAAGGGGTTGCAAAGTTTTTAAAGTTTTGATCACTTTTTTCAGTTTTTAAAACAGACATAGTATGTGGTTTTGCAAGAACAGTTTCCTTTAAAGCTGTAGCATGGCATGATGTATTGAAAGGAAAAAGGGAAGTAGCTAGTAATTGCCGTCTGCATTTCTTAAAGTGACAGCGGATTTTACAGCGTAGAAGGTGCTAACAGATAGTGTGAACAGGAAAGGATTGTTTTTTTTACGTGTAGAGAAAAAGTGTTTTCAGCGGCATTCTAATCTGTGCCGTCTGAGAGGTACCACAGATCTAAGCATGCCTTCTGTGATGGCAGAAGGGGGGCAGCAGGTCGCTCCCCCCACCATCTCCTCTCTCCCCACTCTTCCCTCCTCCCATCTCTCTCACCTCTCTCTTCCCTCTATCTCCGCTATTCTCACTCCCAACTCCCCTCTCTCATCTATTTCTCCTCCTATACCTCATCCTCCCTCACCATATCTCTCTCTCCCTCCTCTATCTTATTCATCTCCACCTATCTCTCCCCCTTCTCTCTCTCATCTCTCCTCCCTCTCCACCATCATCACCAACATCATCTCTCATCCCCCTCATCTCCACTTTCTCCTCCTCTTTTGTCTCCTCCCCACTCTCCTCCTATTCCAAATCTCTCCTCCACCCTCCCCTGCTCCTCTCTCCCCCACCCACCTCTCAGTTCATCGTCACCAGCTGGCCCAGTGCCAGATCCAGACAATGAGGTGTCCCTATTTCCACAAGGCACCCTCTCTAAAGAGACAGCTATGACACCGGGAGAAGAAAGTGAATCACTCCCCACACATAACAAAACAGGTGCCCTCCCTATACAACAGCTAGCAGAAGGGAGGTGTGTGCCATCAGAGACTGCACCTGCTAAGTCTAACACGGAGCTGCAGTCTCAGAAGGGGGGAGTACTACCCACACAATGGCACAGTTCCTCCTCTGATGAACATGAAGAGGAGATTATGCTTCATAGTACTAGGAGAAACTCACAGACACCAAGTAGGCAGAGGCAGATAGAGCCAGAACTCTTACACTATGTGCCCTTCACCCCTAGTCAGGTGTTCAGTATTCTAAGAAATCTGCCAAACCCAGATATGGACCCAATGCCATTTTACCGAAGAATGCAGCAGAGCCAGCAGACATATGCTGCAACCTGGAGTGATCTCTGGTCCATAATGGAGATAAAAGCAGGTGAAACACTCTGGCCAATCATGAAGGAACACTTCAAGCTTCCATCAGAATTAGATGTGCATTCCTGGGAATCAGGATCAAAGCTAATTGAACAGCTCAGAGAGTGGGCCAAAGCCAGACAAGCACTCAGCATGCATAACATGAGCCAGGCCGAGACAGAGTCTGTACACGAGTTTCATGGCAGAGTGAGGCAAGTATTCCAAATTTAAGGCTTCACTATTCATGATCAGATACACGGACAAATGTTGGCACAAGCCTTTGTGCATGGACTAAGAAAACCAATCAAGAAACTATTGATAGTGGCCAGGCCTGAGTACAGGACAATAGCAGTAGATGTCCTGCTCGCAGTAGCCAGAAGAATTGAGTCCCTCCCAGGAGTGCAGAGGACAGGCCCTCCTGTGGTGGCCACTGACGTGAAGGAGCAACTATCACACAGAGTCAGGAGAGCTAGCAAGTGTTTCAACTGTGGCAACCTTGGCCATTTCTGGAACCAGTGCACAGCACCCCAGGAACCCAGGTCATCCCGCGGAGGAATAGGCCAAGAAAGAAACACAGAAGACAATGAAGAACCCTGTCCATAGGACAGAAGCAAACCAGGTCCGCCAGACGTCACGCCCCTGACATGTGAAACCCCGTCAGCGGACCCAATACCTCAAATCACTGGGGGCTGTCATATTTTTCCTTGTGGACACTGGTGCAGTCAGAAGTGAAAATCCCCGACCCCACCAGTCTATCAGAGCACTGTGTGTCTTATATAGGGACTGCAGGTCAAGACAGACGTTCCCCAGCTTGCAAGACCCTGAGCATGTGGACACAGCCAGGACACTCCATCCCGTTCCAGTTTATGGTGGAGACCTGCCCACCACACCTGATGAGAGCAGACCTACTGCATGAACTGAAGGTGACCAAAGTGTCCCATGAAAATGTGACCTTGACCTCCTCTCCACCCCAGGCCCAGGAAGAATCAATCATGCCCATGCTGGTGGCCCTACAAGAGCCTCGCTCGAACAACCGGTTCAGGTCTACCCAAGGAGGTGCTGGACATAGCACCCGGAAGCCTATGGTCCAAGGGAGACTTCAAGTTGTGCCAGTGTGGGTGTCACTCAAGTCTGGAACCCCGGACGCTCAGAAGGCCCAGCATCCGCTGCTCATCACCCAGAGCCAAACTGCCTCTGACCAACTGGAGGTCTAAGTGGAACTGCGGTTCAAGAAATGGCCTAAGAACTTTGGCATGGGCCAGGAAAACTCTCAACCCAGAGGGACCACACCCGCTCCGTGAGATGGCTGCACTGCTTCCAGCTCCAGCGCCAGAGGATCATCTTGGACAAGATTCTGAAGGTGCTCCCTGAAGTTAATCCAGGCCCTGGACTGGAAGACAACCACTTAGCTCCTCAAACTGGTTAACAAAAGCTGACCTGAGATCAAGCTGGGTGAAAGGAACTGCTGCAGGCTGGTAAAGAAGACGCCCCAGCAAAGAGACCCCCTGTGAGAGCAAGAAAGCTCAGCTGGACGTCATCTCTGATGAAGAGGTCACCAGTATAACGGCTTGTTTTCCTGCTGGCCCTCTGCCAGAAGATGGGAGTCACTCACGGCACTGTGAAGAGCAAGGCCAGATTGAGCCGCCTCACTCATGGGAATCATCATGCAGTCCCAGCTTTTCTCAATCAAGAGGAAGACTGTGAAAGGAGAACCAGACTGGGTTGAATGGTGCATAACCTGAGGGCTGTGAACAAAGCAACCGTGTTTGAAACCCCAGTTGTGCCAGATCTGCACACTCTGCTGACAAATGTGCCAGCCACAGCAACGGTGCTCATGGCAATGGATCTGCCTGAAGCTCTCCTCAATGTCCCCCCCCCACCTGGACGACCAGTTCCTGAAAACGCACAAGGGGGGTGCGAAACAAATGGACAGTGATGCCCAAGAGGGCCCGGAACAGCCTTTCACAGCTCGCCAGAGCATTGTCCTCCATCCCCGTCAACTGGATTGCGGAGCATGCAGAAGTCATCGACATCGCTACCTGCACAGCGCTTTCCATGTCTCCTCTACTCTGCCTGACGGAGCAGCAACGTAAGTTCTGCGAAACAGAGTCCAGTGGTGTCAAAAAGCAAGTTCCTGAAGACACCGTATCGCCCACTACATGAAACACTTGACAGATGACCGGAAGACCGCGGAGGAGAAGATGGCTCCCTCAACAACTCCGAAGATGCAGGCCTTCCTTGGTCCAGTCTCGTACTGCAGAACTTGGATCCCTGGTGCTCCAGGCTTAATGCAGCCTCTGCACAATTGCATCAACGCATTGCAGCCTTCATCTCGTACAGGAAACTGAAAGACTTCATAGTCTCTGCGCCAGCTCTAGGCCTCCCTGACTATGAGAAGCCATCCCGTCTGTGCCGAACAGAAAAGGAAGGACAAGGATGGAGAAGGTCATGCTACTGGCCTAAAACAGACCCGCCGAGGAAAACCAGAGGCCTCTAGACTACCTCTCAGCCGGTCTGGATCCAGTTGCAAGGGGGGGCCCTCCTGCATGAAAACAATATCTGCAGCACACGCCCTCCTGACAAGGCTGCTCTCCACCACTTTTCAGTGCTCTCAGCCGTTACCTGTCTCTACTCCCACTTCCAAGGGGTGATGCGGTTACGGACCCTCAGATGAAAAGTCTGCAAGATACTGTAGATGGCTCCAGTTTTGCAGATGATGAAAGAAGGTTCCACACGGGATGTGCAGTGACCAGCCATCAAGACATCCTATGGTCCAGAAGTTTGTCAGCCCAAGAAGCGGAACTGGTAGAGCTGACGAAAGGTCTGCCACATTGCAAGGAACAAAACTTCCAGGTACTCGCATGACATGGCACCCGACTTCAGACCCATCTGGGCTGCAAGAGACTTCATCACAGTAAGCGGATCGGCCATGAAGCATCATGGAGCCATCAGAGACCTGCTGGACGCTCTTCAACTACTAAAAGTGGTGGGAGTGTTGAAGGTCAAGGCACACGGAAACCTGAACACAGTAGAGACACGGGGCATCAACAGCAGACGTGGCAGCCAAAGAAGCAGCCAAGAGGAAGACAATATGGAAAATGGGAGAGGTCGTAGAGTCGGACGGCTACTACAAGACGACTGAAGACGAGAAAGCCTGACAAAATGACTTCCCGAAGCCTGTACAAGAAGTAGCATGATCAGACTCGGAAAGAGAAGGAAAGCTGGATGCTGTAGGGCAAAAGCACTGGGCTCCAAGAAACCTGTCTACCTCAAACATGTCTACCTCAAGACGTCTACCTCAAGACAGACCCAGTCTACCTCAAAGTGTGTACCCTACGGCGGTTCAATGGGCACATGGCCCCCGCACAGAACTGACGACACAGATGAATGACCTGATTGACTGGACTCTCACCTTAACAGCCAAATTCCCAGCAGCTGTTTGGCCTCGGACAAATTCAACATCGGACAAGCGGGAAAAGTTCCCCCACATCATCTGGCCTGAAGACTTCCCAGTAAGGATCCGGTTGGCGAAGACTACTGCAAAGAAGCTACCCTCAAAAATAGTGTGCAGATATGGGGGTTCCAGAAGCAATAGCAAGTGATCAGGGACCCACATACACAGAAAACCTGACACAAGAGATCTGATCAGCAGTAGGGTTAGATTTAGGCCTACACACACTTCCCACCCCATCCTACACCATAGACTAGGTGGGACATTCAAGAGCAGCATGCTAAAAAATTTGCCCAAGAGACAGACAAACCCTGACATTAGACACTCCCATAGGCTCAGAAAAAGCTGTCACCAATATGAAACTTGATTTGGGTCTACCCCCCATGTTAGGGGTATTCTTTACTTAGCAGTTGACTATGCAAAATGATACTTTGTCTGCATGTGTAATTGAATTTATCAAGAATCTTTCTAATGTCCATTCTCGAGTTTTCTCCTTCATTGCCAGGTCCAGATTCGGTGCCTGGTATGCACACCCTGAGGTCAGGAGACTGCTGAGTGTTGGTGGAAAAAGTCCGTAAAGAGAAGCACTCGATCCCAGATTTGATGGCCCTTCTCCAAGTGCTGACGCCGCCAACCTGGAAGGAAAACCCCCACCTGAATCCACGCACCGCATTGCAGGAAAAGGCCTTCATACCAGAAGATACACCTGAGCTGGAATGATGCCGTGGATGACCTACCTGACTGAATAAATTACCTACCTGATAGAGAATACACATGCACTGACTGCATAGACTGCTAACTAAGAGACTTTGATTACATTGCACAAAACCCCCGTTAGGGACAGATCTCCTGACCGCCCATTTGCGAAAGTCTGTACAGAGGAGGATGTATGCGCTAGGCGTGCGTCAAACCACTGGCAGCATAAAAGACTTGCAGCGCTTTGGGCCAGGAGCAGGACTTTAGGGCAAGTGATATCTAAGGGGGGATTGTTATGGAAATATATATGTATATGTATTTCATCTAGATTTCACTTGCCTGCTATAGGCTATATACTTATATACTCTATATACTCATTCATATGCGCCTAGATATAGTCACAGCTGTCCTGAACTTTATAATCAGTTGCTAAAGATGACCTAACCCCATGAGCCAGGGCCTGGGGAGCTGATGTTAACTCATGATAGCATTGTCTTGTGACATTTGTCCCAGACATACAGAAGAGGAAGTAAGGCCAGATGTACCAGCCAATATCTGAACATTGCTGACATTGTAAGACAAGGGGCAGTAAATAATCTGATTCTTAAATCACCTCAGGTCGGACACCCATATATGTACATGTATTTAAACTGACGAATTAGATAAGAAGTTCAGCCTTTATGTTAATGAGTAACCACTCCTTTGTACGAACTGATAAAACCAAGTATATTCAATAAACTTCCAGAGTTTTGCTGGAATGGATTGCTGCTAACTAGGTGTGGCATCTTTCCTTCCTTGAGCGCTCAATAAGACTCTGTCTAATTAGGACAGGCCACAGCACGCACGAGGGTATATCTACCTAATCAATCAAATTTCCATGTCAGTGTCAGCTGTAATCCTGCCATCTCCACCGTTCTCATTAAATCATCATGGATAAAACAAGACTGAGCACAAGACCTTCACAGCTGTCTACACATCATAGAGGAGATCTCCTGACACCTTATCTCCATCTACCTGATGATCCTGAAGAGCACTGGGATCTTCTTGGTTACAGTCCTGTGGAAGAAGAGGACGGGGACATCTCTCTGGTGTTGTCCTCTTACTGGATAGATCTGGAGGAAACACATACAGGGACTGAATTCATTCTCTACATACAGATAATTATAGGCCGTGTGTATTTAGTCCTGTCTATTACCTGGTGATGTGAGGAGCTGGTGAACCTCCATTATGACGTCGTTGTAGAGATCTCTGTGTCCTTCTAAATACTTCCACTCCTCCATGGAGAAATAGACAGCGACATCCTGACACCTTATAGGAACCTGACACATACAATGATACCGTCATCCTCCTGATCCCTTAATAGTGTTACTGTATAATGTCGGTCTGTCATTCCAAGGATGTCGTTCTAAGGCTAACAACTGAAATATGCCTGAAAATGACTCCCTGCTATAGATGCTTCATTATTATTACTATCACTCTGACAATCGATCTGCTTCATCCACAGGTATGTGTTCTGGCTGCAATACCATCATCACACATCTTTCCTGAACCCCAATCACCCCTGAATCTGTCTGCTATCAATGGTATGTGTTCTGATTGCAATACCATCATCACACATCTTTCCTGAACCCCAATCACCTCTGAATCTGTCTGCTATCAATGGTATGTGTTCTGGCTGCAATACTATCTCCCTTAGCATTTCCTCTTGTTACTTCTAATTAATCATCTCCTGTGTCTGCATCCAGTCCCCCTACTGCTCCTTCCTTTCAGATCACACCTGGGCCCTTTCATATGCTGTTTAGTATAAATTCAGACTAAAGCCCCCATCACACATAGCGATGCACCAGCGATCCCGACAACGATATGACCTTGTCGGGATCGCTGGTGTGCTGCTATATGATCGCTGGTGAGCTGCCAAACAAGCAGATCTCATCAGCGATCAAGACCAGCGACGACTCGGGTAACAAGCATGCTCGTTGCTTAGTTACCCGCTGTGTACCTTGGATACCAGCGTGCTGGCGCTGGGAGCCAGTATGCAAGGTACACAGCGGGTAACTAAGCGACACGCGCACTTGTTACCCACGGTTTACCTTGGATACCAGCTCGCTGATCGATCGTCTCATGCTGCCACATGCAGCGATGCGTGCTGGCCAGCGGGAGACTAACGATCAAAAAAATGTCCAGGGCATTCGAGCACGATCAGCGATAAATGGTGGTGGGCGGTCGCTGATACGTCACACACAGCGAGATTGCTGATGAGATCGCTGTTGCGTCACAAAACTTGTGACTCAGCAGCGACCTCGCTAGCGATCTCGCTGTGTGTGACGGGGGCTTAAGAGGTCTGCCTGACCTCGGTCTGTTATTCCAAGGATGTCTTCTAAGGATAACATCTGAAATGAGCCTGAAGTGACCAGAAGGTACGACTAACCACTGCGTTTACATGTTCTAAATTTCTTTTGCCTTCTAAATTACTCTCACCATGCTGACATACGCACTAACAGTTTTGGCTCCACTACTACTCACTCTCCTTCGATATCCACAAACCCCAGCACCCGCTAACCAAATAATAATCTCTTCTTCCCTCTGGCCTCCCCACCTGACCTCCTCTGCTGGCCTGCTCCTCGACCTCAGAGCTCTCCTAATAAAATACAAAACAAGCCACCCACCCTCCTTCTCCCACATGCTCTCCCTCTTTCTGCTTCTCCTCACTGCTGGCGACATATCTCCCAACCCTGGACCCCCACAACCCACACCTCCCATTATTACCCCCTTCTATCGTTCCCAAACCAACACAAACACCAGAAATCTTTCCCACCTCAAATCCGTGCCCTTGACGCCCACCACCATGCTCCCACTCTCTGGATCACTCTGGAATGCCCGCTCCGTCTGCAATAAACTCCATGTGATTCACGACCTCTTTACCTCTCATAATTTTTCCTTCCTTGGCCTCACCGAAACATGGCTGACACCCTCCGACACAGCCTCCCCTGCTGAGCTGTGTTACGGCGGCTTCCACTTCACCCACACTCCTCGCCCTGGCAACAGACATGCTGGAGGAGTGGGCCTTCTCCTTTCTTCCAATTGCACCTTCAACCCAATCCCACCTCTACCCTCCCTTATCCTCCCCTCTTTTGAAGTCCACTCTGTCTGCATCTACTCTCCCTCCAACCTCCAAGTGGCCATCATATACCGACCTCCAGGCCCGACCAATGCCTTCATTGACCAATTATCCACCTGGCTCCTTCACTTTCTCTCTGCTGACATTCCCACCATCATCATGGGTGACTTCAACATCCCCATTGACACCCACCATTCATCAGCCTCCAAACTCCTGTCCCTTACTTCATCTTTTGGACTTACTCAGTGGTCCTCCTCAGCAACCCGCACAGACGGACATACATACATTAAACGTGGTCTTCACCCGCCTCTGCTCTCTTTCTAACTTCACCACCTCCCCTCTCCCTCTATCTGACCACCATCTACGCACTTTCTCATCCCTGTTCTCCACCTGTCACCCATGTCCAGCAGCATGCGCACCCCCGCACAAACCTCACATCTAGACACTCGCACACTCTCTGACTCTATTCTACCACTGTCCTCCATATCTTCGCTCCACGACACAGACACTGCAACTACTTTCTACAATGCTACTCTTGCATCAGCCATGGACTCAGTCGCCCCTGTCATGCATAACAGAGTGCGACGAATCAATAGACAACCCTGGCACAATAACACCACTAAAAAGCTTCGGCAAGCATCCAGAATTACAGAACGATGCTGGAAGAAAACACATTCGCAAGACGACTTCACTGCACTAAAACAAGCAACACTTGCATTCAAATCTGCCCTCACCTCTGCTAAACAGGCCTACTTTACATCCCTTGTATCTTCCTTATCCCACAATCCCAAACAGTTGTTCAATACTTTTAACTCCCTCCTCCGCCCACCACTGCCTCCTCCGACTTCCCTCATCTCTGCAGAGGACTTTGCCGCACACTTCAAAAACAAGATAGACCAAACACGGCAAGTCTTTATTGCTTAACCACCACAACCCTTTTGCACACCAGACCAATGCCCAAACCCCATAACCTCCCTATCTAACATCACTGAAGGGGAGCTTGCTCATCTTCTCTCCAAATCACACCTCACCACTTGTGCACTTGACCCTATTGCCATCCCACCTCCACCCCAACCTCACCACCACACTTATCCCATCCCTAACCCACCTCTTCAACCTATCACTAACTTCTGGTACCTTCCCTTCTGCTTTCAAACATGCCACAATCACGCCTATCCTTAAAAAGCCAACCCTCGACCCAACAGCCACGTCCAGCTATCGCCCAATATCGCTGCTCCCATTCGCTTCTAAACTCCTGGAGCAGCATGTCCACGCTGAACTTTCCTCCCACCTCTTATCTAACTTGCTCTTTGACAATCTAAAATCTGGCTTCCACCACCATCAATCCACTGAGACAGCCCTGACAAAAATTACCAAAGACCTACTTACAGCAAAAGCTAACGGACAATACTCTATACTCCTCTTTCTAGACCTGTCCTCTGCTTTCAACACAGTTGACCACTGCCTCCTACTACAGATCCTCTCCTCCTTCGGCATCAAAGACCTCGCCCTATCCTGGATTTCCTCATACCTTTCCAACTGCACATTCAGGGTCTCTCACTCCCACACTACCTCCTCATCCCACCCTCTCTCTGTTGGGAGTCCTCCAAGGCTCTGTTCTAGGACCCCTACTCTTCTCAATCTATACACTTGGCCTGGGGCAACTCGTAAAGTCCCACAGATTCCAGTACCACCTTTATGCTGATGATACTCAGATCTACCTCTCTGGCCCAGACATCACCTCTCTGCTCTCCAGAATCCCGGAGTATCTATCACCTATATCCTCCTTCTCCTCTCGCTTCCTCAAACTCAACGTGGACAAATCTGAACTAATCATCATTCCCCCCATCTCACAGATCTTCCTTAACCGACCTTTCTATAACAATTGACAACATCACACTTTCCCCACTACTGGAGGTCCGCTGCCTTGGAATAACCCTTGACTCAACCCTTTTCTTCAAACCGCACATCCAAGCTCTCTCCACCTCCTTTCGCCTCCAGCTCAAAAATATTTCCAGAATCCGTCCCTTCCTCAACCCTCAATCTACTAAACTACTTGTGCATGCCCTCATCGTCTCCCGCCTCGACTATTGCAACATCCTTTTCTGTCGCTTCCCTGCTAACACCCTTGCAACCTCTCCAGTCCATCCTTAACTCTGTGCCTGACTAATTCATCTCTCTCCTCGCTACTCCCCCGCTTCTCCCCTCTGCAAATCTCTTGACTGGCTCCCATTCCCTCAGCGTATCCAATTCAAATTACTAATACTGACCTACAAGCCCATCTATAACCTGTCTCCGCCATACATCTCTGAACTAATCTCCTGATACCTTCCATCACGTAATTTCTGGTCCTCCCAAGACCTCCTTCTCTCCTTCACACTTATTCGCTCCTCACCCAACCGCCTCCAAAACTTCCCCCGAATAGCACCCATCCTCTGGAATTCCCTGCCCCAACACGTCCGGCTATTATCCACACTCGGATCCTTCTTACGGAATCTGACAACCCACCTCTTCAGGAAAGCCTACAGCCTGCAATCATCCCCGCTGCCTCCTCACCACTACTGGAGCTACCGCGTCACCATCACTGGAGCTGCTGCAACCCCCCCAAACTACTGTCTCCTTCCCCACCATCCTGTAGCATGTAAGCCCGAAAGGACAGGGTCCTTTCCCCTCTGTATCAGTCTCTCATTGATAGTTTGCTTACTGTAAGTGATATCTGTAATTTGTATGGAACCCCTTCTCATGTACAGCACCATGGAACCAATGGTGCTTTATAAATAAATAATAATAATAATGTCCCAGCAGTGTCACCTCTCCAGTCAGCAGCTCAATCATCTTGTAGATGAGGTCTAGGATCTTCAGGTCACTGATGTCCTCATGGATCAGAGGGTGAGGTGCAGACCCCGTGATTGGGCTCAGGGGTCTTCCCCATCCCTCAGACACAGGGTCCTGACAGCAATCACTAGAGGTCTTCTTCACCACTGTGTAATCCTGGTAATGGAGAGACACATTAATCTCACTACAGACATTTTCAGAGCCCTCACCTCTCCAGTTCTGTCCATCTGTTATTCCCATAGATAAGAATGATGTAATGTGACGTCATCAGAATCTCTCACCTCTCCAGTGAGACGGAAGAGGATCTCTAGGGTGAGGTGTAACATCCTCTCCGCCATCTTGTCTCTGTCCATATCCATCCTTGATGGGTAAATCAGGAAAATTCTCTTCTGTAGAAGATCTTCACTGAGAGGATCCGATATTGTAGAGACCTGAATGAGAAGAAGATGATCCGATGTAACATCATAAGAATCCTGTGTAATAATACAATTACTGGAGATAATAAGGGAAACATATGAGGAGATTTATTATCTTACAGGGTTTAGTTTTCTCCCCTGACATCTACTAATAAAACCTATATATTTAGGCCACAGACAACAAGCAGTTTCCTCCTCAGAGTCGGCAGCTGAACACGTTCCTCATAGACTCATCTTCCATAACGCTAATTCTCCTCTCATTACCGACACTGGAATCGGCATTAGCAATACTGCAGGAGATATTCATTACACGCGACATGAGAAATAACTCCTTCATGATGAGGACGACATCTTCATCTTCTACTGCGGCTCTAGAGACAGATTTGGCCAGAGTCGGTCACTGACTCCATCCCCACCGGCCGTCTATATGAAGGTTTCCCGTCTTCCCCGCACTGGAATCTTCTATCCCGTTAGATCTCAGCTCTGAGTCACACACAGAAGTTTGAGGCTTTAATTAAGAAAATATTTTTAGTTTCCACAATCAACACAGACAGAAATGATCTGATCCCAAAGTCTCCATGTACAGTGATTTATGGGGTTTATTTCTGGCCTTAGGCTTTCCTATATTACAAGAAAAACACCAGAAAAAGCCGATATTAAAATGTTTCAAAAGAAAAATTGGCTCCAACAATTCTTGTAAAAATGAGAGAAAAAAAATTAAAAAAGCAGAAGACATATTATTGTATTTTAACAAGTGAAAATTTTTTTTTTACAAATTAACTCTTTTGGGCCCCATAACATAGATGTACACTGCAGGGACAGCACAGGAGCGGCTGCAACAAAAACCCTAGCAGTATAACCACTTGCTGATGTGAAAAGCAAACATGGCATCTAAGGCTAGTTTCACACTTGCTTTTTTTTGCAGCGCGTTTTTCCCGCAAAAAAACGCATTGAAAAAACGCATACAAAAGCATACAACTGCTGCGTTTTTTTCAAGCATTTTTATGAGCATGCATGAAAAAAACGCAGCGTTTTTATGCGTTTTTACCGCGTTTGCGTTTTTTTCCAACATTAGGTGGCCCCTCACACTAACCCAAACCATGACTTTACTAACCCTAACCCTGACCCTAACCCTGACCCTAACCCTTAACCAAATCATACTTAACCCTAACCCAAACCCTAACTAACCCTAACCCTGACCCTAACCCTAACCCTGACCCTTAACCAAATCATACTTAACCCTAACCCAAACCCTAAACCCTAACTAACCCTAACCCTGACCCTAACCCTGACCCTAACCCTTACCCAAACCATACTTAACCCTAACCCTGACCCTAACCCTTAACCAAACCATACTTAACCCTAACCCTGACCCTAACCCTGACCCTAACCCTTAACCAAACCATACTTAAGCCTAACCCTGACCCTAACCCTGACCCTAACCCTGACCCTAACCCTTAACCAAACCATACTTAACCCTAACCCTGACCCTAACCCTGACCCTAACCCTTAACCAAACCATACTTAACCCTAACCCTGACCCAAACCCCAACCCTAACCCTGACCCTAACCCTAAACCCCCTTAACTAACCCTAACTCTAACCTAAACCCCTAAATTCCATGGTTAACAAAAAAAAAACGCATGTGCAAAAAAACGCATACATGAGCATGCCAGTGCGCACATATGCGCATCCATAGGCTATAATGGCCATTTTTAGCGCAAAACGTGCGCATATGTGCGCATGCGCTTTTTTGCAGGGCCAAAAAATGCAACATGCTGCGTCTGGAAAATACAAACGCACACCCCAAAAAAACGCAGCGCATGAAAATCGCATACATGCGCTTACCAGCGCGCAGGTATGCGCACCCATGTTAAATATAGGGGAAAAAACGCATGCGCACATATGCGTTTTTTTCCAGCGCTAAAAAACGCAAATGTGAAACCAGCCTAAGAAGGTGTGACAGAGTTTGGCAGAATGTTCCTCCGCCCCCCAAGTATTTGGCGGCCTAGTTACTACTATACTTATTTAAGAAGATGAGCCAGGGCAGAGTCAGCGGTTCTCGGTACACTTTGGGGCCGGAACTATCGGGACTGTCACCACTGTTGCTGAGGGACGATTACTTTGAGTGGGGAGGACCTTTGCACTGGACAGCAGGGGGCGTGGGGGAGATAGAAGGGGCTGAGCGAGGGAACAGGGGAGAATTGTCGGGAACGGCGACAGGAGAAGGAGAAGGATGACTCCTTCCCCACTGCTCCGACTGCTAATTCCTCATCAGCTATTCCCCAGCGGTTTGACGTACCCACTGACTATGTCCTTACTGAGCTGTCCCCAGACCTTCCTTTACTGGACGGCTCATTCCCGCTCTCAGTGAAAGACAATCTGACTCGCTCTGTTCCTAGCGACTAGTTCAGAGGTTTGCATGCTGCTGCAGCCTGCAAGCATGCATGCTGTTTGTGTACTGCGTCATTCCAGAGGAATCAACAAAAGAGACTGTTTCTACATTCCAACGCACTCAAGCCCAGTGAGCCCGGATACATGGGCACGGTCGGGAGACAGTACTTTTCGTCCCTCCGCAACAGGGTCAGAGACATTGTAGATGATTTACGATGCCGGCGGTAGATATTCCAGCCTCTCCACAACAAGAACTGCAAGCGATAAGTTCTCTCTTTTTCGTACACCTTTATTCCAAATATTGTGTTTTTGTGCAAATCTTGTAGTTGTGCTCAGTGTTCCCGCGTTTTCCCACTGTTGATTTCATCTCCCTGCGCGGAGTATTCCTTGTACCACAATAACCTGTTGTAGTAAACCCTGCTAACCCCTTCTCTGCCTCCGGCTCTTCACTGCATCCAACGAACCTCATTTCCAGTGCCCTCTTACATTTGGCGTAGTCGGCAGAATGCAGTCCAATTGCACAGAGGCCGCAGAACAGGCGGCTGGGCCCAGAACCAGTATCTCCCTGGGGGGCCATGCTGAGTAAGTTGCCTAAATATACGGGGTCCAATACTATGTTGTGGAGTTGGACGGAGCGCACGAGGGGTATGATGAGAATGCACCCTATGAGCCCTGCACTCAAGGCCGAGGTGGCCATTAAGGCTTTGGATGGAGAGGCTAGAGACTCTGTGAAGCTGCATACCCCCCGAGATCGTGATATGTTTTACCAAAGTTCTCCAAATTTTAGAGGTGACCCATGGGGACCCCACTCACATAGGAGAACTTAGGACTCGCCTGTTTAGCCGCATGCAAAGAGAGGGGGAGACAGTTACACAGTATATGAATGTGCTGCAAGAGTTACACACCACCATTGTTAGAAAGGACTGAGTGGTGATAGGGTCAGCAGATGTCGTGTTGCATGACTTGTTGGTGACTGGCTGCGGGATGCTCTGACCAAGCAGACTCAGAGAGCAGGTACGGGCGGACTCTCGTATCACTTTTGCGGACATAGGAAAAGAGGCCCGCTTACGTGAACAGGAGCAGGGGGTGACAGTCCCAGTAAGGAAGGTCCAGAGGTGTGATGCAGCAGAGCAGTAAAGACTGTTGCTGAACCCCAATGGGTTGAAGAGATGAGAAAGGAGCTGTTGAATATTCAAGGGTTACTGGCTCAAGTGAAGGAGAAAGTTGAAATCGGTCAGTATGCAGCCGGGGGCCAAAGTGAAACAGAAGCCCGTAACGATGCCAGAAGGTTCCGCCGGCAGAGGCCCTTCGCTTGCTATAACTACGGAGAAGTGGGACATATGGCCAGGGAACGTCCACGGAGGAACGGGTCCCGGCCGCACCGTCCGTTAAACTAGAGGGCTCCGAGCCTGGGGGATGTCGCCCGGAACCAGAATGGAAAGGAAGGAGTAGTGAAAGTCCCACAAATCTGGGGTCTACGTGGCTGTTGGTCTGGGCCGAGTTAGATGGTCGAGCCGTGCTTTGCCTGGTAGATACTGGGTTCCAAGTGACCACGATGCCATGCCTGAAGGGTATTTCCGATGACACTTCCCAGAGCCTCTCCGGCCTGAGTGGGGCCCGGTAGTGAAGCTGACAGCGGCAAACCACTTGCCCATCCCGGTCGCATGGGTGGTGTGGATGCAGGTCTCCTTGTGAGGGAAAGATCTTGGACGGAAGGGTATAGTGCTGACACTGGGGGAAGCGTCACCCTGGGGATGAATATCCTGAAAGAGTTTGGAAAACTGCTCATCGATGAACCTTCTCATTTGTCTCTGAAACAGTGGAGTCCGCATACCCCCCAGTGACAAGTGTTTCAATGGTTAATTCGTACAGCTCAAGCTTAGGGAGGCCTCTAGTCAGGGGAAACATTAGAAAAAGTGGTTGTGCCGGCCTCCACTAAACTCACCCTACCACCAGGACAGATCATACTGACTGTCAGTCCGAGCACATGCCCCACTAGAGGGGGTAGAAGTACAGTTGGAACCCTCTGTAACAATTGCCTGCAGGACTCTTAGCGGCCCGGACACTGGCCATGGTGCGTGAAGGGACGGTTCCTGTATGCTGCGTTAATTTGACAGATCAGGAATTTGTCCTTCCACACAGGGGTGAAGTGGCACTGGTAGTGGGAATAACCTCAAGAAATTATACATCCACAGACCATACAGTTGGCAGTAAATCCAGAAAACCTGTGGTCGGTAAAGGTCACCACTTCTCCGACAGCCGAACCTCAATACATCCAGGAGGGTCGACGCATACTGGAACAGATGTGTGCCAAACTATCTGAACTCACCCCCACCAAGGTACAACAAGTGGAAGAGTTACTGCGGCGATACCAATCCATGTTCGCGAAACATGACGATGACTTTGGCTGCACTACAGCGATTACCCACAAAACACCAACGGGGGATACGGCACCCATTCAAGAATGTTATTGGCAGTTTCCCCCTCAGTTATATCAGGAAGTAAGAGAGATCTTCGGTCAGATGCTACAGGCGGGCGTCATCAGGGAGAGCCAAAGTCCGTGGGCATCCCCATTGTGCTGGTGCGAAAGAAGGACGGGACACTAAGGTTCTGTGTAGACTACTGTAAACTCAATGCCTGCACCGTGAGGGATTCATACCCTCTACTCCGGATTGAGGAATCTCTGTCTGTATTGGGGAAAGCCAAATTTTTCTCGAAGCTGGATCTCGCCAGTGGCTAATGGCTAGTGTACATATCGGAGAAGGACCAGGCAAAAATGGCCTTTATACTACCTATGGGCCTCTTTGAATTCAAAAGGATGCCATTTGGCCTGGCCAATGCCCCTGGTACGTTCCAACAACTGCTGGAGAGGTGCCTAGGTGATTTGAACTTTGAAGCCACACTCATTTACCTGGATGACATCATATTATATGCTGCCTCATTTGAAGATCACCTGCGGAGACTAGAGCAATTGCTGAGCTGTCTGCAGAAGTATGGACTGAAGGTGAAACCACAGCAATGCCACTTGTTCCAGACCCAGATAGAGTACCTAGGTCATGTTGTTTCATCTGAAGGAGTGAAGCAGTCATGGGAGGAAATCAAGGTAATTTAGGATTGGCCGACCACAGAGACCGTAAAAGATGTCTGAGCGTTCCTGGGACTGACGGGGTACTATCGTCGCTTCGTGAAGAACTTTGACCATGTGGTACAACCTCTGCTCAAGCTTCTGAAAGGGGTACTCCCGAATGTGATGGGTTAATCCATCTGTTGGGAGGAAAGGCAGGAGAAGGCTTTTCGTGACTTGAAGAAAGCGCTGACCGAAGCTGCGGTACTGTCCTATGCGGACTTCTCTATACTGTTCATTCTCCGCACCGACGGACTCTTGCACGGACTTGAGGCTGTGTTGTCACAGGTCCAGGATGGGAAGGAGGGTGATTGCCTATGCTAGTCAGTCCCTTCACGATTCCGAGCGCAACCCGGACAACTACTTTTCCTTCAAGCTCGAATTGTTGGCATTAGTGTGGGCTATGACGGAGAGATTTGCACACCATCAGGCTCTTCCGCCCCCTCTCCCTCAGGGTAGCGGTCATATACCGGCCCCCAGGCTCACCCACCCACTTCCTTGACCACTTTTCAGCCTGGCTGCCACACTTCATGTCCTCAGAACTACCAACCCTCATCCTGGGAGACTTCAACATCCCCATTAACAGCCCTAATTCCACATCTGCATCCCAGCTTCTATCACTAACCACCTCTCTAGGCCTCTCACAGCTTTCAACCTCTGAGACACATAAGGACGGTAACACCCTTGATCTGGTCTTCTGCCGGCTCTGTTCAATCTCCCACCTAAACAACTCACCGCTTCCACTCTCTGACCACAACATTCTCTCCTTCACGCTCACAAATCCTCGCCCACCCCAGCTCATTCCTACCTACCACACAGTCAGAAATCTACAAGCTATTAACCCTCAGACACTTTCAGATTCCCTACATTCATCTCTGTCCCCAATCTCCTCTCTTTCCTGTCCTAATCTGGCTGTTCATCACTACAATGACACTCTTAGAAGCACCCTTGACCAAGTAGCTCCCCTCACCCTCAGAACCTCCAAACACAGAGTAAAACAGCCCTGGCTCACATCGCAAACTCAACTTCTCCAGCGATGCTCCAGGAGTGCTGAACGCCTATGGAGAAAAACCCGCACACCAGAAGACTTCACTTCAAATTTATGTTAAGAACCTATAACGCTGCCCTTCACCTTGCCAAACAGACCTACTTCACCACCCTGATCTCCTCACTAGCCAACAACCCCAAGAAACTTTTTGACACTTTTCACTCCCTCCTCAGGCCAAAAGCACAAGCCCCTATCACAGACATTTGTGCTGATGACCTGGCCTCCCACTTTACAGAAAAAATAGATGATATCCGTCAAGAAATCTGCTCCCAACCACCAAGTGCTGTGACTCCCATCCCTTCCTACATCTCCCCTGGCTCACTCTCCACATTTGATCCCATCACAGAAGAAGAAGTCTCCAGACTTCTCTCTTCTTCTCGTCCGACTACATGCACTACCGACCCCATTCCCTCACATCTCCTCCAGTCTCTCTCTCCAGTCGTCACAACCCACCTAACTACAATCTTTAATCTCTCCCTCTCCTCGGGCATTTTCCCATCCTCCTTCAAACACGCCATCGTTACTCCATTACTGAAGAAACCTGCTCTCAGCCCATCCTGCACAAACAACTACAGACCAGTCTCCAATCTCCCCTTCATCTCTAAACTTTTGGAACGCCTAGTTTACTCCCGCCTTAGCCGTTACCTCTCCATTCACTCCCTTCTAGACCCTTCACAGTCCGGCTTCCGCCCCCTACATTCGACTGAAACTGCACTCATCAAAGTGACCAATGACCTTCTGACAGCAAAACGTAAAGGTGACCACTCTCTGCTCATTCTTCTTGACCTATCTGCAGCTTTCGATACTGTTGACCACCATCTCCTACTCTCTAGGCTCCAGTCACTAGGCATTAAGGACACTGCACTCTCCTGGTTCTCTTCCTATCTCTCTGACCGCTCCTTCAGTGTTTTGTTCTCTGGCTCCACGTCATCTCCTCTTCCTCTTGCTGTCGGGGTACCTCAGGGCTCAGTCCTTGGCCCCCTTCTTTTCTCTCTCTACACAGCCCCAATTGGACAGACCATCAGCAGATTTGGCTTTCAGTACCATCTTTATGCTGATGACACACAACTATACACGTCTTCCCCCGACCTTACCCCCGCTGTACTACAGAACGCCAGTGACTGTCTGTCCGCAGTCTCCAATATCATGTCCGCTCTCTATCTGAAACTCAACCTCTCCAAAACTGAACTACTTCTGCTCCCACCGTCTACTAACCTCCCTAAATCTGACATTTCCCTCTCCGTGGGTGGTACCACAATAACACCCCGGCAGCAGGTGCGCTGTCTGGGTGTTATGTTTGACACCAATCTCTCCTTCACATCCCATATACAATCCCTTGCCCGCTCTTGCCGCTTACACCTAAAGAACATCTCTAGAATCCGCCCTTTTCTCACTATGGAAACAACAAAAACCCTCACTGTTGCATTGATCCACTCTCGCCTGGATTACTGCAACGCTCTATTAATTGGCCTCCCCGTCACTCGACTATCCCCTCTCCAGTCCATACTTAATGCAGCGGCCAGGATCGTCCATCTGGGTAATCGGTACTCGGACGCGTCCGCTCTTCGCCAGTCCTTACATTGGCTGCCCATTCATTATAGGATCCAATTCAAAGTACTTGTTCTCACCCACAAAGCTCTCCACAGTGCGGCACCCCCTTACATCTCTTCTCTCATTTCTGTCTATCGGCCTAGCCGATCGCTGCGCTCTGCAAACGACTTTCGACTAACCTCTGCACTAATCCGTACTTCCCACTCCCGACTCCAAGACTTCTCCCGTGCTGCTCCTATCCTCTGGAATGCTCTACCCCAAGAAATCAGGACTATCCACAATTTGCATAGTTTTAGGCGCTCCCTCAAAACACACCTGTTCAGAGCGGCCTATCACATTCACTAATCAAAGTCATTCTCTGTGTAAGTGTGCGTGTGTAGCCCATTCACTATCTCCATCCATCCTTCACTCCCGCAAGATGGCTGGACCTTCATTGTAAATACACCATTGTAAATACACACCTGTACTCTGTATCTACCTCACCTCATTGTAGATTGTAAGCTCTCACGAGCAGGGTCGTCTTATTTCGTCTTATTTTGCTTTAATTATTGTATTGTTAGCGTTGTTACTTATGACTTGTGTTTTGAAACTGTTAAACTGTAAAGCGCTGCGGAATATGTTGGCGCTATATAAATAAAGATTATTATTATTATTATTAATACCTGTCTGGCTCGGAGGTGTTGGTGCGCACCGATAATCTATTAGCACATCTGGAGAACGCCAAGTTATGGGGCTCTGGAACAGCGCTCGGTGGCCCGGATGGCGAAGGTCTGATATAGAATCGCTTACGGGGGGGGGGGGGGTGGAGAATACCCACACCAACACCCTATCCAGAGCAAAGCATGCGACACCTGGAAAGAGTAAAGATGAGATGCTAGAGGAGGAGATTCCCCGGTTTCGGAAGACCGCTGGGAGGGTGGTGGCCACGCTGGACCAGATACGGAACCCCCACCATGAAGGAGTATTGGGAAAATCTCAGGATAAGTGGGTCCGGTTGCAGCAGGAAGACCGTGAACTTGCCCTGCTTAGACAATGGGTGACACTGAAGAAGCTGCCCAATCAAGAACACTGAAGATAATCTGGCAGTAGGAGCACCTCCAGATGAGAAACGGGCTGTTATATGGGAACGTTCAACTGCAAAAAGAGTTAGGAGCCTCCTGGTAGGTGGTGATTCCGGCGACAGTGCTGTCTACAGTGGCCGCTGAATCTCATGAAAAATTAGCTCACTTCAGTAATGAAAAAACTTTCCAGTGGCTACAGCGGTTTGTCTACCACCCTCGGTTAAGAACAGTGGTTGAAGAGGCTTGCAGTCTCTGCCGGGCATGTGAGTTGGCCAAATCCCCAGAAAAGAGAGCTCCTACACAAACTGTAGCAACATCAGCCCCCCAGGAGATGTTGACTATCGACTACTTGACCATCGGGCCAGCACACCAAGGATGCGACCACTGTCTAGTGATGATAGATCAAATGGATGCCCACAGCGGATCCATTCTGATCAAGGAACCTGTTTCTTGGGAAGAGTAATGGATGAGCTAAAATAGATCTATCAGCTTGACAGGTCTCATAGCACACCGTACCACCCTCAGGGAAACGGGGCCTGTGAACGGTTTAACCATATTCTAATCAAAATGTTAAGGACCCTGGAAGACGATAGGAAGGCTCGGTGGCCCGAGTACGTGTCTGAGCTTGTGTGGATCTACAATAATCGAGTCCATCAAACCACCGGTTACACGCCCTACTCCTTGTTGTTTGGCCGAACAGGAAAGACGTCACGGAACTAGAGCTGGACCCGATGGAGGACTACCCACAGACGGGGGAGTCTTCCTGGATCTGAGAACATCAAAACCCACTTAACACCAGACACTATATCCAGAATGAATAAAACTTGGGATACAATGGTAGAAGCATGTTATGTACATGTCCTATTCTAGGGGGGTGGCCGTTATGATACATGGATCTTTGAGATGGTCGGTTCACATGGTCAAGAGGGACCCGAAGGGCAGATTTATTTTTATATACAGTATGCATTTATAGATATGGTACCTTATGTACTACTCAATATTTATAATCTGCCACCGGCTAAAATGGATGTAGTCCAACAGGCTGCAATTTTTGTATCACAGTATCCTGATGCCAAGATGTTATGTCTGGGTGATTTTAATATGTTTCTTAACACCTACTTGGATGAATGAGTGCTGCCACACTCTAGGCCTAGTAATCAGGACACTACTGTGTTAGATGCTTTCATAACAGAGATGGGCTGGATTAATTTGTGGAGATAGCAGAATCCTCTTAAGAAAGAATTCTCCTGTTATACGCCATCTGTTCACTGTTTATCCAGAATTGATCATGCATTTGGGAATAATGCTGTATTATCGGATCTGCGTGAAACTGAGTACTTTCCTAGGGCAGTATCAGCCCATGCTCCATTGGTGATGTGCCTTCATCTAGGTGGCCCTAACAGACCTAAGAGGCTCCGCATACATCTGTTTTGGCTCTCCCTCATAGGGGAACAAGACAGAATAATAGACCAATTAGAGGTATTTAGACTATGCTTATTTCCCTGACAGATTGCTAGTGTGGGATACACTTAAAGCATAATTGAGGGGATGTGTCAGGTCCACGATTTCATATATTAAAAGGAAATCCTGTATTGGGGAGCAGAGACTTGCTGAGGAGTGTAAATTATTGGACGCTGAGTATATCAATAACCCCTCTGATGATACTTTACATCGGTGGCTTGGGAAGGGGAGGATTTGATACAATTACAGGATAAAGCCCAGAGAAGACTTTTTTTCTCTAAACAAACTCATATTGAATTGAATAACCAATTGTGTAAATTCTTAGCATACATAGTCGAACAATATCAAATGTCTCCATCCATTCTGACCATTAATACAAGAGAGGGAACTCCGCTACTTAAATCTGACCAAATCGCAGACAGATGTGAAGAATACTTTAGAGTTATATGACTCTCAACTGAATCCCACTATAGAAGAGATTGATGAGGACTTGGACCATATAGAATTTCCTAAACTTTCTGGTGAGGATCGGGCGTTCTTGGATAGAGATATCACGTTGGAGGAAATTCGGGAAGCCGCCATGTCTCTCTCCAATGGGAACACTCCGAGCCCTGATGGCATGCCCATAGAACTATATAAAAGATACATCGATCAGACAGGGCCGGGTCTGCTGCAAACCCTCTCCGAAGCACTTGTAAAACACTCACTTCCCCAATCCTTTTATGATGCCACTGTAGAGGTAATTCCAAAGCCAGATAAACCTTCTGAGGAGTGTGGTGCTTATCGCCCTATATCCCTGCTTAATACAGACTATAAAATACTCACTAAACTTATAGCTAATAGAAAGCGGTAATACTAAGCATTGTACACGAAGATCAATCCGGCTTCATGCCAGGAAGATCCACTTCCTCTAATGTTAGAAGGGTACAGGTTCTAACGCAGATAGGCCACAAATATAGGAAACCTCGGGCGATAGCCTCTTTAGATACAGCCAAGGCTTTTCATTCATTGGAGTGGAAATTTTTGCAACTTGTGCTTCTGAAATTTGGCTTCTCTGACAAATTTTGCAAGTGGATTGAATGACTCTCTTACATGCCGAGAGCGAATATACTTGTTAATGGCTCGCTATCGGAGTATTTTAATCTGGGTAGAGGGACTAGACAGGGCCGCCCACTATCCCCAATGCTCTTTGCCCTCGCGATTGAACCAATTGCACTTAGGCCTCTTTCACACTTCAGTTTTTTGCATCAGTTCAAATCCGCCAGAAAGTCAGACAAGCGGATCCGCTCTCAACTGATGTGAACCGATGCCACAGGATCCGTTTTCAGACGGATCCTGAAAATGAGGAAATTTAAAGGAGAGGGAGAGGGAGAGGGAGAGGGAGAGGGAGAGGGAGAGGGAGAGGGAGAGGGAGAGGGAGATTTTTTGTCCATCCAGAAAGAATTTCGGGTTAAATGAGTGTCTGGAGGATCCGCCAGAGAAAAAAACGTTGCAAGCTCAGTTTTGAAATCTTTGAGGATGGTGATGGACAGAAACTTTTGGCGGATCCTCCAAAAAAACGGATACAACGGGCAGCAATCCGTCACAATCCGCCATTAATGAAAGTCAATGGGGAAAAAAACGGATCCTCAAAAGAAAATTGAGGATCCGTTTTTTTTCAAAACCTGGCGGATTGTGACTGATTGTAAAAAACTGAAGTGTGAAAGAGGCCTTAGGATTAGACAAGATCTTTTGGTGGAAGGAATTAATGTTAATTCTAGGGTGGACAAGGTGGGATTATATGCTGATGATCTGGTACTCTTTCTAGTTAAAATAGAGCAATCTCTTCCAAGAGCAATTCACCTCATCAATCGTTTTGGAGAATTGTCAGGTCTTAGGTTGAGTTCACACGTGGCGTTTTTTTCGCGTTTCCGCGGCGGTTTTAACCGCGCGATTTTGCCGCGAAAAATAAGCATCCCATGCATTCCTATGGGATTCCGCAATGCTGTGCTAATGCTGCGGTTTTTACCGCGGCGAAATCACTTCGCGGTAATAACCGCAGCATGCTCATTAATTTTGCGGAATCGCGGCGATCCCGCACCCGTAGGAATGCATTGTTCCGCTTACTTCCCGCATGTGGCTGTGCACACCATACCAACATTAAGCAGAACAATTGCAGATGGAACCCATGGTCCGGAGGAGAGGAGAATGTCCTCCGGGCTTTGGGTACCATATCACTGTAAAAAATAGAATTTAAAATAAAAAATATTGTTATTCTCACCTTCCGACGTCCCGTGCAGCCCTCCCGCCTCTCTCCACGGTCCCAGTAATCCTTTGCAAAAATGCCCGCGATGGCGTCCGTTCTCGCGGGATCGCGAAGTCTCGCGGTAATTCGCGCGACATCATCGCGAATTACCGCGAGACGTTACGATCCCGCGAGAACGGACGCCATCGCGGGCATTTTTGCAAAGGATTACTGGGAAGTCTGCGCGGGACGTCGGAAGGTAAGAATAAATACCATTTTTTATTTTTTTTTATTATTTTTTACATTTTATCTTTTACTACTGATGCTGCATTGGCGGCCTCAGTAGTAAAAAGTTGGTTACACTTGTCAAACACAGTGTTTGACGAGTGTGACCAACCTGTCAATCAGTTCTCCAAGCGATGCTCCAGATCGCTTGGAAAACGCTAGCATTTTGCAAGCTAATTACGCTTGCAAAATGCTAGTTTTTCCGCGGGAATTTAAAATGCGATTTTCCCGCTGAATGGAATTCCGGAATTCTCGCGGTAATTTCCACGAGAGTTCCGGTACGTGTGAACTTAGCCTTAAAATTAATTGGAGTAAATCTGTGGTCATGCCGCTAGTCGATATCATAACCGTACGATATAATTCCTTATGAAAACATATTATATAGACACAGAAGATGTCCCTAGAAGTTCCATAGGATTCGGGAATGGTGGTGTATCTCACCCTTGTCACACTTGGCTCCTAATGCCATGGTCTCCTCCATCTCGCGATACAATCCCTGATGTATATCCCTTCCAGAGTATGAAAGTGACGATATGTGTGGGCTTGGGAATATGTGTATAACCTGACCTGGTACGAGCTCATAACATAATAATGGACCTGTTGGTTAGGAGGAGCAATGCTTTATAGAGCACATTATGGTGAATGCTGTCTCATTCGTTTTATTACTGAAAGTGTGATATTATATCTGTGTCACTGTGGATGGAGATTATACGGATTATTCTGATCTTACACTGCATTGTCATATGTCTGTCATCTTATTTTGTGGAATCTTTCAATAAAAAGAGTTTAAAAAAAGAAATAATCCGTCACTATATGGAAAACAGAGTCACTGCACAATGTTAGGTATGTCAGGACCTTAACAATTTTATTGTACATACTCGTACATACATACACACAGGGTCAGACTGGCCTGGGGGGTATCGGGGAAATCCCCAGTGGGCCCTTGGTTGTGGGAAGGAAAGGAGGAGAAGAAGAGAAGAAGAAAAAAAGAAAAAAAAAAGTCTGCAGTTTTTAGGGGTGCGGGCCCTTTAAAAGCACGGGCAGAGTATGTGCAGGGGTGCGTGCACGCAGCGGTCATTACATGAACCACTGCCGAGCGTCTTGATCAATACTGAAGAGTGTGCGCCCGTCGTCACCGGCGTATGACATCAGTGTCATTCAGCGCCGGCCTCTGCTATGTCGGCGGCCATTTTACTTTGTGCGCTCTGGACCTGAGGACGCTGTACAGCGCTGGAAGCGCAGGAAGGTAAGAGGAATCTTTTTTTTTTTGTCCCCTCTCTCTGTACATAAAGCCAGGACAAAGGGCAGGGATGGAGACACATGCGGGGGCCACGGGAGGCAGACACATGCGGGGGCCACGGGAGGCAGACACATGCGGGGGCCACGGGAGGCAGACACATGCGGGGGCCACGGGAGGCAGACACATGCGGGGGCCACGGGAGGCAGACACATGCGGGGGCCACGGGAGGCAGACACATGCGGGGGCCACGGGAGGCAGACACATGCGGGGGCCACGGGAGGCAGACACATGCGGGGGCCACGGGAGGCAGACACATGCGGGGGCCACGGGAGGCAGACACATGCGGGGGCCACGGGAGGCAGACACATGCGGGGGCCACGGGAGGCAGACACATGCGGGGGCCACGGGAGGCAGACACATGCGGGGGCCACGGGAGGCAGACACATGCGGGGGCCACGGGAGGCAGACACATGCGGGGGCCACGGGAGGCAGACACATGCGGGGGCCACGGGAGGCAGACACATGCGGGGGCCACGGGAGGCAGACACATGCGGGGGCCACGGGAGGCAGACACATGCGGGGGCCACGGGAGGCAGACACATGCGGGGGCCACGGGAGGCAGACACATGCGGGGGCCACGGGAGGCAGACACATGCGGGGGCCACGGGAGGCAGACACATGCGGGGGCCACGGGAGGCAGACACATGCGGGGGCCACGGGAGGCAGACACATGCGGGGGCCACGGGAGGCAGACACATGCGGGGGCCACGGGAGGCAGACACATGCGGGGGCCACGGGAGGCAGACACATGCGGGGGCCACGGGAGGCAGACACATGCGGGGGCCACGGGAGGCAGACACATGCGGGGGCCACGGGAGGCAGACACATGCGGGGGCCACGGGAGGCAGACACATGCGGGGGCCACGGGAGGCAGACACATGCGGGGGCCACGGGAGGCAGACACATGCGGGGGCCACGGGAGGCAGACACATGCGGGGGCCACGGGAGGCAGACACATGCGGGGGCCACGGGAGGCAGACACATGCGGGGGCCACGGGAGGCAGACACATGCGGGGGCCACGGGAGGCAGACACATGCGGGGGCCACGGGAGGCAGACACATGCGGGGGCCACGGGAGGCAGACACATGCGGGGGCCACGGGAGGCAGACACATGCGGGGGCCACGGGAGGCAGACACATGCGGGGGCCACGGGAGGCAGACACATGCGGGGGCCACGGGAGGCAGACACATGCGGGGGCCACGGGAGGCAGACACATGCGGGGGCCACGGGAGGCAGACACATGCGGGGGCCACGGGAGGCAGACACATGCGGGGGCCACGGGAGGCAGACACATGCGGGGGCCACGGGAGGCAGACACATGCGGGGGCCACGGGAGGCAGACACATGCGGGGGCCACGGGAGGCAGACACATGCGGGGGCCACGGGAGGCAGACACATGCGGGGGCCACGGGAGGCAGACACATGCGGGGGCCACGGGAGGCAGACACATGCGGGGGCCACGGGAGGCAGACACATGCGGGGGCCACGGGAGGCAGACACATGCGGGGGGCCGGGAGGCAGACACATGGGGGGGCCGGGAGGGAGACACATTGGGGGGCCAGGAGGGAGACACATTGGGGGGCCAGGAGGGAGACACATGGGGGCCCAGGAGGGAGACATGGGCTAGGATGGATATATATGGGGGGTAGGACAAAAGACCAAGAAGCATATATATGGGGGTTCAGGATGCACATATATGGTGGTCCAGGATTCATATATATGGGGAGCCAGGAAAAGGGACCAGGAAGGATATATGGGGGTCCAGGAAAGGTATATGGGAGACACAGGATAAAACACATATACAGTTGCGGCCAAAAGTATTGACACCCCTGCAATTTTGTCAGATAATACTCAGTTTCTTCCTGAAAATGATTGCAAACACAGATTCTTTGTTATTATTATCTTCATTTAATTTGTCTTAAATGAAAAAACACAAAAGAGAATGACGCAAAAAGCAAAACATTGATCATTTCACACAAAACTTCAAAAATGGGCCAGACAAAAGTATTGGCACCCTCAGCCTAATACTTGGTTGCACAACCTTTAGCCAAAATAACTGCGACCAACCGCTTCCGGTAACCATCAATGAGTTTCTTACAATGCTCTGCTGGAATTTTAGACCATTCTTCTTTGGCAAACTGCTCCAGGTCCCTGATATTAGAAGGGTGCCTTCTCCAAACTGCCATTTTTAGATCTCTCCACAGGTGTTCTATGGGATTCAGGTCTGGACTCATTGCTGGCCACCTTAAAAGTCTCCAGTGCTTCCTCTCAAACCATTTTCTAGTGCTTTTTGAAGTGTGTTTTGGGTCATTGTCCTGCTGGAAGACCCATGACCTCTGAGGGAGACCCAACTTTCTCACACTGGGCCCTACATTATGCTGCAAAATTTGTTGGTAGTCTTCAGACTTCATAATGCCATGCACACGGTCAAGCAGTCCAGTGCCAGAGGCAGCAAAGCAACCCCAAAACATCAGGGAACCTCCGCCATGTTTGACTGTAGGGACCGTGTTTTTTTCTTTGAATGCCTCTTTTGTTCTCCTGTAAACTCTATGTTGATGCCTTTGCCCAAAAAGCTCTACTTTTGTCTCATCTGACCAGAGAACATTCTTCCAAAACGTTTTAGGCTTTTTCAGGTAACTTTTGGCAAACTCAAGCCTGGCTTTTTTGTGTCTCGGGGTAAGAAGTGGGGTCTTCCTTGGTCTCCTACCATACAGTCCCTTTTCATTCAGATGCCGACAGATAGTACGGGTTGACACTGTTGTACCCTCGGACTGCAGGGCAACTTGAACTTGTTTGGATGTTAGTCGAGGTTCTTTATCCAACATCCGCACAATCTTGCGTTGAAATCTCTTGTCAATTTTTCTTTTCCGTCCACATCTAGGGAGGTTAGCCACAGTGCCATGGGCTTTAAACTTCTTGATGACACTGCGCACGGTAGACACAGGAACATTCAGGTCTTTGGAGATGGACTTGTAGCCTTGAGATTGCTCATGCTTTCTCACAATTTGGTTTCTTAAGTCCTCAGACAGTTCTTTGGTCTTCTTTCTTTTCTCCATGCCCAATGTGGTACACACAAGGACACAGGACAGAGGTTGAGTCAACTTTAATCCATGTCAACTGGCTTCAAGTGTGATTTAGTTATTGCCAACACCTGTTAGGTGCCACAGGTAAGTTACAGGTGCTGTTAATTACACAAATTAGAGAAGCATCACATGATTTTTCGAACAGTGCCAATACTTTTGTCCACCCTCTTTTTTATGTTTGGTGTGGAATTATATCCAATTTGGCTTTAGGACAATTCTTTTTGTGTTTTTTCATTTAAGACAAATTAAATGAAGATAATAATAACAAAGAATTTGTGTTTGCAATCATTTTCAGGAAGAAACTGAGTATTATCTGACAGAATTGCAGAGGTGTCAATACTTTTGGCCACAACTGTATGAGGGCCAGTATGTATATCTGGGGGCCAGGCTGGACAAGGGACATAAGGGGATCAAAATGGGGCATATTATAAAATAAAGTGGGCAAGGCTGGAGCATATTATAAAATAAATGGGGCCAGGCTGGGTGAGATTATTAAATAAAGGGGGCCAGGATGAGGGACTAAATTACTGCTTGAAGGCCAGAATGAGGAACACGCTATATTAATTTATGGTGACAAGTGGGAAACATAATTTCTTTAGGGTCCAATTAGGGACATTACTACTGTAATATAATTTACTTTTTAGGAAATACTGTACATTGGGGATCTGCACAACGGAGGCAAGCGCAAGCAAAAGGCAACAGGATTAACCTCCTCTAAAATTTCGTAAGGACCAATGAACTTGGGACCCAACTTAGCAGAAGGAACCTTCAACCTTATATTCTTGGTGGATAACCATACCTTATCCCCCACCTGGAATGCCGGCCCCACCAAGCGTCGTTTATTCGCAAAAAATTTATACTTGCCCTGAGCCTCCCCAATGTTCCTCTGGTCCCTCCAGATCTCCACCTACCGCAGAATGGTCGAATCAGCCCCTGGACACTCCAAATCAAGCTGGGAAAACTCACCAAAATGAGGGTGAAAACCATAATTACAGAAGAACGGGGAAGTACCAGTGACTGATTGACACGATTATTAACCGCAAATTCTGCCATGGGTAAAGAAGAGCACCAATCATCCTGTCGAGATGTGGAAGACACCGTAAAATCTGCTCCAAAGACTGATTGGTCCTTTCAGTCTGACCGTTGGTCTCGGGATGATAGACTGATGTAAAGGTCAAACTGATACCCAGCCTTTTTTCAAAAAGCCCTCCAGAACTTAGACACAAACTGATACAATACACCCCTTCAAACAATTAGGACCCCAATTAGCAATGTCCTGGGATTCCCAGTCAATAATCGGGTTATGTACTCATAACCAGGGAAACCCCAACATCAATCCCGCAGGAAGATGGTCCAGAACAAAACATGTAATACGTACTTGATGACAGGACCCCACCTTGAGGATAATCTCCTCTGAGACAAACTTAATAACATTATTAGCAAGAGGTGTCTAATCAATAGCCACGATATTAATGGGAGTTCCCAACCTGACTGTCCCTAACTTACATTTGGCCACCGTTAGATTCAATCAAGTTCAAAGATGACCCGCAGTCCACAAAAGCCGAAGTGGGAGTACAATAGTTCTGGACATAAAGTTCCACTTCCAGCAGTAACTTAAACAATAAGGAAAAAGGTACCTGAGAGTCTGGGCAACCTCCTCAATAGTTACCCAAACTTAGGCGTTTCCCGGCACATTGGGAAGGGAGGAGGGGCAGTCCATTTTCCAGTGTCCCGAACTACCACAGTAGAAGCAGAGTCTCTCTTTCCATAGTCGTTTCCTCTCCTTTTCCTTGACGGTGGTGGCCCCCACCTCCATGGGCTCGGAATGTAGTGTAACGTTGAGATTACTTGGAAGTAATGGAACTTCCAGCTGCATAACACACCTCTCCCATAGTCTTCGATCTATCCGGATGACCTGAGACATAGCCTCCTCCAAGGAACTAGGTGGTGGATGGAGAGCCAGAGCATCCTTCAGATGATCAGACAGTCCCCTCCGGAACTGGCACCTGAGAGCAGAGTCGTTCCTCGGGGAACTATCGTCTAAACTCCGAGCAATACCACTCGGCTGAGCGCTTTCCCTGAACAAGACCCATGATAGTGTCCTCTGCCAACCTGACATGGTCCAGTTCGTCATAGATAAGTCCTAAGGACTCAAAAAACCTATCCACCGACATCCGATCAGGGGCAGTAGGGGGCAGCAAGAAAGCCCCGGACTGAGGATCCTCCCTGAGCAAGGATATAATTATCCCCACCCGCTGACTCTCATCCCCACAGGATCGAGGTCAAATAATAATTTGTAACTCTCACTGAACGTACGAAACTTATCCTTCTCACCAGAAAAGGTGTCAGGTAGCTTGACTGAGGGTTCGGGAGAGTGCAAGGCGACATCTACAGAATCTCCAGTCCTACCAACAACATGGGGGGGCACCCAGCACAGTCTTTTAGTCTCCATCAACTCTTTCTGCAATTGAGTATGGGACGTGGCCAGGGCCCGGTGTTCTACCAACAATTCCCGCAACATCTGCATCAAACTGGACACCTGATCCGCCAAGTTACGAAGCAGATCCATAACCATGAGAAAATAATGATAAACACCTTTAAATATACTGGTCAGTTATAATGTAATGCTGCTGTAGCGCAGTAGTGCTTAACCTCCACCAGGGGGTGCTGATGAGAGAAGAAAGGTTGCACTCACAGCATAGGACCACATTGCAGCAGCACAGGTGCCACTACGTGGCAAGAGATTGGTCAGACGAGCCGGGTCAATAATGGACAGGGAACACAGTACAAGGAAAGAGCAATACAAGTGGTCAGCTACAAGCCAGAGAAGTCAGAGCCAGTCGGGAGCAGAGATGCCAGAGACGTGAGACAGTAACAGGTCAGAGGACAAGACGGGTCAAATACCAAGAGGTCACAGCACTGGAAGCAGACACTAAGATGAGCGGGGAAGGCATGGGAGCTCAGGAAACGGGCAGAGGACAAATCAGGGTGTAACGGAGTCAGCCGGTCAAGCCAGGGGCAGGAACTATATGTCACGCTCGCGCCTTGGCGCGAGCCGGGGGGTTGTGGCCCCACTGTGCCACAGACGAGACTACCCTGGAAGAGGTGTGACTGCGACAGCTACCTTGGTCTTCACTGGAGCCTCTGATGGTGAGGTCAGGCTTGTGCGGCAGATAGCTGTCGGGTGCCACTCCAGGGTGGTGTCTGGCTGTGGCTGCTGATCCCACTTGGAGACAAGTCACTTGGACAGGTGTGACTGACAGGCAGGCTGAGACACAGGGCAAGAAGGTATGACAGACACAAGACAGGCGGGCACGGCTTGAGACACAGGACAGGCGGGCACGGCTTGAGACACAGGACAGGCGGGCACGGCTTGAGACACAGGACAGGCGGGCACGGCTTGAGACACAGGACAGGCGGGCACGGCTTGAGACACAGGACAGGCGGGCACGGCTTGAGACACAGGACAGGCGGGCACGGCTTGAGACACAGGACAGGCGGGCACGGCTTGAGACACAGGACAGGCGGGCACGGCTTGAGACACAGGACAGGCGGGCACGGCTTGAGACACAGGACAGGCGGGCACGGCTTGAGACACAGGACAGGCGGGCACGGCTTGAGACACAGGACAGGCGGGCACGGCTTGAGACACAGGACAGGCGGGCACCTGTTCACACAGCAGGTGCAGGTATGGATGCAGGCAGGCAGGCGTGGAATATGAAGGAACAGGTTTGGACCTGTTCACACAGGAGGTGCAGGTGAAGGCAGGAGTGGAGAGAGAAGCTGCAGAAAGAGGTTCTGCAGCGGCAGCAGGAGTGGAGCAAAGCTGAATCACAAGGTCTGTGGAGAGAAGCTGCATCAAGAGGTTCCGCAGCGGCAGCAGGAATGGAGCAAAGCAGAAACACAAGGTCTGTGGAGAGAAGCTGCAGCAAGAGGTTCTGCAGCGGCAGCAGGACTGGAGCAAAGCAGAACCACAAGGTCTGTGGAGAGAAGCTGCAGCAAGGGGTTCTGCAGCGGCAGCAGGAATGGAGCAAAGCAGAACCACAAGGTCTGTGGAGAGAAGCTGCAGCAAGAGGTTCTGCAGCGGCAGCAGGAGCCGCGCAGGCAGAGCGGCTAAGGAGCCGCGCAGGCAGAGACAGACCCGGACCAAAGGTTATGGAGATGAATGAGGGAGACCAAAAGTTCAAAAACAAACTCCATTACTTAACAAGAACTTGATGAGAAGTATATACATCACATTACGGTTGTAACACTTTATGAATGCTTCTTCTGCATTATGCATATTCAGGAACTTTCCGGTTTCCTGTGGTGGTACATCATTTTTGTTATAAGTCACAATAGTCCAGCAAACCTGAGCTAAGGACCACACCCTACTCTTTGTATTCCAGGCCTGGAGCGTAGCGGAGACAAATTCCCAATTCCCATTTTTGCTTTCCTTCAGAGCTAATGACCTCTTCCTGCTCTTGGTCTCCGCTATGCCCCCTGCATGGAATCCAGATTCCCACTGCCATTATATCTTTGCTTTACATCAGAACGTACTATCTGATGTCTCCCTCCTGACACACAACACCATATCAATTCAGGAGGACTGCAATCAGATAGACCATAGGTCACTAATCACAAGGAATTAGTTCTCCTGTGTGCCCATGTAGCTCAGTATGAGGGCTCCCACACAGTATGGTGGCCTCCACAAACCCCACACAGTATCACGGCCCTCACAGCACCTCACACAGTATTATGGCCACCACAACCTGCTACAGAAAATAAGGACCCCCAGTCAGTATGGAGGAACTTACAGTCCACCACAACCCCTTACTCAGTATAATGTCCCGTACCAGCCACACATTCAGTATGAGAGTCCCAACAGCTCTTCTCTTAATATTAAGCCTCCACAATTCCTGATTTAAAAACACACACTACTCACCCAACCCCGTTCCCGAGGTGAACTGCTCCAGTCTGTGCGGTGTGAGCACTGAGGCTCCATACTACAGGTGTGATGTAGTGACGCCATTGTGCCTGCAGTGCACGGAGTCTCAGACTCACAGGTGAAGGCTGAATGGTGGAGCAGGAGCTTTGGACTCCCTGATTCACTATTGTATTCAATGGTATCACCGTCATGGGAATGTGGATATCGCTGAAATTGTGATGATGGGAAGGAGAGGGTGACCAATACCACACCCCACGAGCCCTCTCAATGTATGGGCATCATAGCAACCGAGTGGGCTAACTTTATGGGTGATACACTCCTGCCTATCCAACTATTGTATGGTAAATATCTAATAGATCCTGGGTTCATTAGTATCTGCACCAAGAATGAGGCGAAGTGAGTATATGATAATTAGCTGTGAGGTTGTCAGTGGGGTAGATGGTACCATCTTGTGCATGTAGGGGGAAGTACTGTTGGAACATTAGAAAGTGGGGGAGAAGGCAGTACTGTGGGAACAATATACTGTGTGTGAGGGGGATGCCAGTCCTGTGGAAACATTATCCTGTGTATGGCAAGCTGCTAATGTGGGAACATTTTAATTTTACTATGTAGGGGGATGGTGATAATGTGAGAAGATTATACTGTGTGTGGTGGGATGGTGATACTGTGAGATTATACTGTGTGTGGTGGGATGGTGATACTGTGAGAAGATTATACTATGTGTGGTGGGATGGTGATACTGTGAGAAGATTATACTGTGTGTGGTGGGATGGTGATACTGTGGGAAGATTATACTGTGTGTGTGGGATGGTGATACTGTGAGAAGATTATACTGTGTGTGGTGGGATGGTGATACTGTGAGAAGATTATACTGTGTGTGGTGGGATGGTGATACTGTGAGAAGATTATACTGTGTGTGGGGGGATGGTGATACTGTGAGATTATACTGTGTGTGGTGGGATGGTGATACTGTGAGAAGATTATACTGTGTGTGGGGGGAAGGTGATACTGTGAGAAGATTATACTGTGTGTGGGGGGATGGTGATAATGTGGGAAGATTATACTGTGTGTGGTGGGATGGTGATACTGTGAGATTATACTGTGTGTGGGGGATGGTGATACTGTGAGAAGATTATACTGTGTGTGGTGGGATGGTGATACTGTGAGAAGATTATACTGTGTGTGGTGGGATGGTGATACTGTGATATTATACTGTGTGTGGGGGATGGTGATACTGTGAGAAGATTATACTGTGTGTGGTGGGATGGTGATACTGTGAGAAGATTATACTGTGTGTGGTGGGATGGTGATACTGTGATATTATACTGTGTGTGGGGGATGGTGATACTGTGAGAAGATTATACTGTGTGTGGTGGGATGGCGGTACTGTGAGAAGATTATACTGTGTGTGATGGGATGGCGATACTGTGAGAAGATTATACTGTGTGTGGTGGGATGGTGATACTGTGAGAAGATTATACTGTGTTTGGTGGGATGGTAATACTGTGAGAAGATTATAATGTGTGTGGAGGGATGGTGATACTGTGAGAAGATTATACTGTGTGTGGTGGGATGGTGATACTGTGAGAAGATTATACTGTGTGTGGTGGGATGGTGATACTGTGAGAAGATTATACTGTGTGTGGTGGGATGGTGATACTGTGAGAAGATTATACTGTGTGTGGGGGATGGTGATACTGTGAGAAGATTATACTGTGTGTGGTGGGATGGTGGTACTGTGAGAAGATTATACTGTGTGTGGGGGATGGTGATACTATGAGAAGATTATACTGTGTGTGGTGGGATGGTGATACTGTGAGAAGATTATACAGTGTGTGGTGGGATGGTGATACTGTGAGAATATTATAATGTGTGTGGTGGGATGGTGGTACTGTGAGAAGATTATACTGTGTGTGGTGGGATGGTGATACTGTGAGATTATACTGTGTGTGGTGGGATGGTGATACTGTGAGAAGATTATACTGTGTGTGGTGGGATGGTGATACTGTGAGATTATACTGTGTGTGGTGGGATGGTGATACTGTGAGAAGATTATACTGTGTGGGGTGGGATGGTGATACTATGAGAAGATTATACTGTGTGTGGTGGGATGGTGATACTGTGAGAAGATTATACTGTGTGTGGTGGGATGGTGATACTATGAGAAGATTATACTGTGTGTGGGGGATGGTGATACTGTGAGATTATACTGTGTGTGGTGGGATGGTGATACTGTGAGAAGATTATACTGTGTGTGGTGAGATGGTGATACTGTGAGAAGATTATACTGTGTGGTGGGATGGTGATACTGTGAGATTATACTGTGTGTGGTGGGATGGTGATACTGTGAGAAGATTATACTGTGTGTGGTGGGATGGTGATACTGTGAGATTATACTGTGTGTGGTGGGATGGTGATACTATGAGAAGATTATACTGTGTGTGGTGGGATGGTGATACTGTGAGAATATTATACTGTGTGGTGGGATGGTGATACTGTGAGAAGATTATACTGTGTGTGGGGGGATGGTGATACTGTGAGAAGATTATACTGTGTGTGGGGGATGGTGATACTATGAGAAGATTATACTGTGTGTGGTGGGATGGTGATACTGTGAGAAGATTATACAGTGTGGGGGGGGATGGTGATACTGTGAGAAGATTATACTGTGCGTGGTGGGATGGTGGTACTGTGAGAAGATTATACTGTGTGTGGAGGGATGGTGATACTGTGAGATTATACTGTGTGTGGTGGGATGGTGATACTGTGAGAAGATTATACTGTGTGTGGTGGGATGGTGATACTGTGAGAAGATTATACTGTGTGTGGGGGATGGTGATACTGTGAGAAGATTATACTGTGTGTGGTGGGATGGTGATACAGTGAGAAGATTATACTGTGTGTGGAGGGATGGTGATACTGTGAGATTATACTGTGTGTGGTGGGATGGTGATACTGTGAGAAGATTATACTGTGTGTGGTGGGATGGTGATACTGTGAGAAGATTATACTGTGTGTGGGGGATGGTGATACTGTGAGAAGATTATACTGTGTGTGGTGGGATGGCGGTACTGTGAGAAGATTATACTGTGTGTGGTGGGATGGCGATACTGTGAGAAGATTATACTGTGTGTGGTGGGATGGTTATACTGTGTGTGGTGGGATGCTGATACTGTGAGAAGATTATACTGTGTGTGGTGGGATGGTGATACTGTGAGAAGATTATACTGTGTGTGGTGGGATGGTGATACTGTGAGAAGATTATACTGTGTGTGGTGGGATGGCGATACTGTGAGAAGATTATACTGTGTGTGGTGGGATGGCGATACTGTGAGAAGATTATACTGTGTGTGGTGGGATGGCGATACTGTGAGAAGATTATACTGTGTGTGGTGGGATGGTGATACTGTGAGAAGATTATACTGTGTGTGGTGGGATGGTGATACTGTGAGAAGATTATACTGTGTGTGGAGGGATGGTGATACTGTGAGATTACACTGTGTGTGGTGGGATGGTGATACTGTGAGAAGATTATACTGTGTGTGGTGGGATGGTGATACTGTGAGAAGATTATACTGTGTGTGGTGGGATGGTGATACTGTGAGATTATACTGTGTGTGGAGGGATGGTGATACTGTGAGATTATACTGTGTGTGGTGGGATGGTGATACTGTGAGAAGATTATACTGTGTGTGGTGGGATCGTGATACTGTGAGATTATTCTGTGTGTGGTGGGATGGTGATACTGTGAGAAGATTATACTGTGTGGTGGGATGGTGATACTGTGAGAAGATTATACTGTGTGTGGTGGGATGGTGATACTATGAGAAGATTATACTATGTGTGGTGGGATGGTGATACTATGAGAAAATTATACTGTGTGTGGGGGATGGTGATACTGTGAGATTATACTGTGTGTGGTGGGATGGTGATACTGTGAGAAGATTATACTGTGTGTGGTGGGATGGCGATACTGTGAGAAGATTATACTGTGTGTGGTGGGATGGCGATACTGTGAGAAGATTATACTGTGTGTGGTGGGATGGTGATACTGTGAGAAGATTATACTGTGTGTGGTGGGATGGTGATACTGTGAGAATATTATAATGTGTGTGGTGGGATGGTGATACTGTGAGAAGATTATACTGTGTGTGGTGGGATGGTGATACTGTGAGAAGATTATACTGTGTGGTGGGATGGTGGTACTGTGAGAAGATTATACTGTGTGTGGTGGGATGGTGATACTGTGAGAAGATTATACTGTGTGTGGGGGCATGGTGATACTGTGAGAAGATTATACTGTGTGTGGGGGGATGGTGGTACTGTGAGAAGATTATACTGTGTGTGGTGGGATGTGATACTGTGAGAAGATTATACTGTGTGTGGTGGGATGGTGATACTGTGAGATTATACTGTGTGTGGTGGGATGGTGATACTGTGAGAAGATTATACTGTGTGTGGTGGGATGGTGATACTGTGAGAAGATTATACTGTGTGTGGTGGGATGGTGATACTGCGAGAACATTATACTGTGTGTGGTGGGATGGTGATACTGTGAGAACATTATACTGTGTGTGGTGGGATGGTGATACTGTGAGAAGATTATACTGTGTGGTGGGATGGTGATACTGTGAGAAGATTATACTGTGTGTGGTGGGATGGTGATACTGTGAGAAGATTATACTGTGTGTGGTGGGATGGTGATACTGTGAGAACATTATACTGTGTGTGGTGGGATGGTGATACTGTGAGATTATACTGTGTGTGGTGGGATGGTGATACTGTGAGTAGAATATACTGTGTGTTGTGGGATGGTGGTACTGTGAGAAGATTATACTGTGTGTGGTGGGATGGTGATACTGTGAGAAGATTATACTGTGTGTGGGGGGATGGTGATACTGTGAGAACATTATACTGTGTGTGGGGGGATGGTGATACTGTGAGAAGATTATACTGTGTGGTGGGATGGTGATACTGTGAGAAGATTATACTGTGTGTGGTGGGATGGTGGTACTGTGAGAAGATTATACTGTGTGTGGTGGGATGGTGATACTGTGAGAAGATTATACTGTGTGTGGTGGGATGGTGATACTGTGAGAAGATTATACTGTGTGTGGTGGGATGGTGATACTGTGAGAAGATTATACTGTGTGTGGGGGGATGGTGATACTGTGAGAAGATTATACTGTGTGTGGGGGGATGGTGATACTGTGAGAAGATTATACTGTGTGTGGGGGGATGGTGATACTGTGAGAAGATTATACTGTGTGAGCGGCACCATATATCACATAAGGGGTGTTAGAAATGGCGTCATAAGAACAAATCCTCAGGGCTGTGCGGCATTTGTACATAGACTGCCATCTGCCCTCCAGACGGGACTATGTGGAATCAATGGGAAGAGGGAGAGTTTCAGGAAGGAAGAGTCTAGATGGTGCACCAGGTCAGGTGACCTTGATGACCCAGTTTACTGTTATTATAAAGTCCATAGCCCCAAAGGAAAGGGGTGCGAGGAGGAATCTGAGGTATCGGCCATGGTAAAGTGCCCGAGGCAGCTGGGTGTGGGGCAGAACCCTGCCTGTGGGGCATAATGGGGGCATTACACTGTGTGGGGCCAAGAAAGGGGCCCTGTACTATGAGAACACTCTGTCTCCTCACTGCCTGTCTTCCATAGTGGGGTCGTATGTATCTATTACAGGAAATAGAAACGTGATGATTCTTATAAAGAGTCTCAGCGCAGAAGGGGTTAATGTCCCCCCCGCGCTCAGTAATGGGGGGTAATCATCACATACCTCCACCTGCAGAGCCGCACTCCACATATATGGCTGCTCTGTGCACAGGACCTGTGATGAGGTCACAGGAGGGGAGGAGTCAGGGGTCACATGATCTCCGGAGTGCAGACCTCCATGGAGCCTTCTCCTCAGTCAGTGACATTCCCGCCATTATTCGCCCCTCACTACTGGCACAATTACCCCGCGCCGCCTTTTCTACACAGTGTTATGTGTGGAATGTAACGTGTGATGTCTCTGGAGGGAAATAGACCCCACACATGAGGGAATTATCCCAGTTACCGGCCGTCTACTATATGGCGGCATATGATTGTGCTATCGACTCCACACCAAGAGCTAAAATGCCCAAATCTCGGTTATTTCCTCCCTTCCAGAGTCCGGCTGAGGCCGGGGTCACACTTGGGAGAATCTCGCACGAGTCTCGCTCCTCAATACCCGGCACTGCCGCCGGCCCTCGGACCGCAGCACATAGAAATCCATGGAGCTGAACGCTCCGGTCCCGAGTGCCGGCGGCAGTGCCGGGTATTGAGGAGCGAGCCTCGTGCGAGTTTCTCTTATGTCTGACCCCGGCCTATATGTGATTATATGCTAATGTCAGAATTTATATGTGGGAAGGACGACCCAACCCGGCGCCGTATTTGGCATTGATGCTGCCCGAGGCGCTGTGAGTGGTCGCTCCCCCTATTGGGAAGTCAGACAACAGTCTCCTGCAGCCGTCAGTGTCACACGGACAAATTCTATCCGGAGTTTTCACACCTACAGGACACCATTATAGTCTATGAGGCCACATGGAGGTGATTTCTCACTGTGCGCCTGGGCAAAACTTACAGAGATTTCTCTGTTTTTTTACAGCACAACATATGAAAAGTGCTAATACAGGTCTATGGGTCCAGAAAACCTATCACACGGGTAGTATTAGTATACAGCGTGTGCGCCATCCGTGTGCTGCCTGTGATTAACACTGCGAAGTATAACAGAGGCGCCATCATTTATTTATCCATCTGTGAGAACCACGGACGATAACTGATGGTAAAAACGGGCGCGCGGACCGCACACTGATGACACACGGACTGTGTCACACACAGGGTGTGTGTGATAGAGGGGTGCAAGAGGGTGCAGGGTGTGTGTGATAGACGGGAGCAAGAGGGTGCAGGGGGTTTGATCCCCTCTATCACACACCCCCTGCACCCTCTCGCTCCCCTCTATCACACCCCCCCTGCACCCTCTTGCTCCCCTCTATCACACCCCCCCTGCGCCCTCTTGCTCTCCTCTATCACACCCCACCTGCACCCTCTTGCTCCCCTCTATCACACCCCACCTGCACCCTCTTGCTCCCCTCTATCACACCCTCTTGTTCCCCTCTATCACACACCCCCTGCACCCTCTTGCTCCCCTCTGTCACACACCCCCTGCAACCTCTTGCTCCCCTGTCACACACACCCTGCACCCTCTTGCTCCCCTCTGTCACACACCCCCTGCACCCTCTTGCTCCCCTCTGTCACACACCCCCTGCACCCTCTTGCTCCCCTCTGTCACACACCCCCTGCACCCTCTTGCTCCCCTCTGTCACACACCCCCTGCACCCTCTTGCTCCCCTCTATCACACACCCCCTGCACCCTCTCGCTCCCCTCTATCACACCCCCCGCTCCCCTCTATCACACCCCCCGCTCCTCTCTATCACACACCCCCTGCACCCTCTTGCTCCCCTGTCACACACCCCCTGCACCCTCTTGCTCCCCTCTATCACACACCCTGGCCTCATCTTCCCTGTTCCCGTCATTACCGCGGACCGTACACTGATGACACTGGCACCATCTTACACGTACGTGGTTATACACAGCTGAGTGACAGATGCTGATAAGAGCCGTTCCCATTACAGAGTAGTTACTGTCCCCATACACATTAGACTACGGTCAGCCACACCGGCAGATCTCAGCGCGCTCGGCGACACTCTGACCCTAGACCCCTAGATTAGCACACCGTGTGTTACTGAGAGAAGCCACTGACTGTTCTCCACTTTGTTACATTGTTTCTCTCCAGTTTTGTGTCACTGAAGAGGCGTCACTTCACCCAATACAAAACCCTCGGAAGGTCACGGGTTATTCAAGGTCATCACTGAGAAACAAATGCCATCAATTCACTATTACTGAGAGAAGCAGGATACATGGGACCGGCCTGTGACCCCCGGTAGGAAATCACATGTGTAAGGGCACGGGGTCGCTCTCTGGTATCAGGGAACCGTCACAGCGTGAATACAGACTCTTGTTCTAAGTCTGAGCGCCCCTTTATGGTATTGGCGGGATGTTTGGGCTCGCTGTACAATCTGGAGCCAGACGCCTCCTTGGTCATCACCTGCCTCAGCTAGGTGTATCCAGCCAAAAATGATGGAGGACCGAGCAGAGGCCGACTCTGCCCCATTATAGTCACTGACCCCATCAGCCACATCACTGACCGCTGCTCTGTGGGGTCAGATCTAAGCCCGACAGCCCCCGAATGCACAGAACAGCCTGTCACTCACACACTGCACGAGCAACATGTCCGACCACTGAGCGACAGACAGGATAAGATTGTGTACTGAGGCCACGACTTTACCACCGATGACCGATCCGTATCCTTAGGATGGGTGATCAATGTCTGATCAGTGCAACACCGCCACTCCCATCACTCACCTGTCACTGGAGGCTGGAACGGCACATACCCTACACCCCTCCATCTCCCGCACCCTGCGCCCCTCTGTCTCATACACCCTCGCGCTCCCCTCTATCACACACCCCCTGCACCCTCTTGCTCCCCTCTATCACACACCCCCTGCACCCTCTTGCTCCCCTCTATCACACACCCCCTGCACGCTCTTGCTCCCCTCTATCACACACTCCCTGCATCCTCTTGCTCCCCTCTGTCACACACTACCTGCGCCCTCTTGCTCCCCTCTATCACACACACTACCTGCACCCTCCCGCTCCCCTCTATCACACACCCCCTGCACCCTCTCGCTCCCCTCTATCACACACCCCCTGCGCCCTCTTGCTCCCCTCTATCACACACTCCCTGCACCCTCTTGCTCCCCTCTATCACACACACTCCCTGCACAACTCTTGCTCCCCTCTATCACACACCCCCTGCACCCTCTATCACACACTCCCTGCATCCTCTTGCTCCCCTCTGTCACACACTCCCTGCGCCCTCTTGCTCCCCTCTATCACACACACTACCTGCACCCCTCTGTCACACACTCCCTGCGCCCTCTTGCTCCCCTCTATCACACACACTACCTGCACCCCTCTATCACACACCCCCTGCACCCTCTCGCTCCCCTCTATCACACACACCCTGCACCCTCTCGCTCCCCTCTATCACACACCCCCTGCACCCTCTCCCTACCCTCTATCACAAACCCCCTGCACCCTCTCGCTACCCTCTATCACACACCACCTGCACCCTCCTGCTCCCCTCTATCACACACATCCCCTGCACCCTCCTGCTCCCCTCTATCACACACATCCCCTGCACCCTCTCGCTCCCCTCTATCACACACCCCCTGCACCCCTCTATCACACACCCCCTGCACCCTCTTGCTCTCCTCTATCACACACCCCCTGCACCCTCTTGCTCCCCTCTATCACACACCCCCTGCACCCCTCTATCACACACCCCCTGCACCCCTCTATCACACACCCCTTGCACCCCTCTATCACACACCCCTTGCACCCTCTCGCTCCCCTCTATCACACACCCCCTGCACCCTCTCGCTCCCCTCTATCACACACCCCCTGCACCCTCTCGCTCCCCTCTATCACACACCCCCTGCACCCTCTCGCTCCCCTCTATCACACACCCCCTGCACCCTCTCGCTCCCCTCTATCACACACCCCCTGCACCCTCTCGCTCCCCTCTATCACACACCCCCTGCACCCTCTCGCTCCCCTCTATCACACACCCCCTGCACCCTCTCGCTCCCCTCTATCACACACCCCCTGCACCCTCTCGCTCCCCTCTATCACACACCCCCTGCACCCTCTCGCTCCCCTCTATCACACACCCCCTGCACCCTCTCGCTCCTCTCTATCACACACCCCCTGCACCCTCTCGCTCCTCTATATCACACCCCCCCTGCACCCTCTTGCTCCCCTCTATCAAACACACCCTGCACCCTCTCGCTCCTCTCTATCACACACCCCCTGCACCCTCTCGCTCCTCTCTATCACACACCCCCTGCACCCTCTCGCTCCCCTCTATCACACACCCCCTGCACCCCTCTATCACACACCCCCTGCACCCTCTCGCTCCTCTCTATCACACACCCCCGCACCCTCCTGCTCCCCTCTATCACACACCCCCTGCACCCTCCTGCTCCCCTCTATCACACACCCCCTGCACCCTCCTGCTCCCCTCTATCACACACCCCCTGCACCCTCTCGCTCCCCTCTATCACACACCCCCTGCACCCTCTCGCTCCCCTCTATCACACACCCCCTGCACCCCTCTCGCTCCCCTCTATCACACACCCCCTGCACCCCTCTATCACACACCCCCTGCACCCCTCTATCACACATCCCCTGCACCCTCCTGCTCTCCTCTATCACACCCCCCCTGCGCCCTCTTGCTCTCCTCTATCACACCCCACCTGCACCCTCTTGCTCCCCTCTATCACACCCCACCTGCACCCTCTTGCTCCCCTCTATCACACCCTCTTGTTCCCCTCTATCACACACCCCCTGCACCCTCTTGCTCCCCTCTGTCACACACCCCCTGCAACCTCTTGCTCCCCTGTCACACACACCCTGCACCCTCTTGCTCCCCTCTGTCACACACCCCCTGCACCCTCTTGCTCCCCTCTGTCACACACCCCCTGCACCCTCTTGCTCCCCTCTGTCACACACCCCCTGCACCCTCTTGCTCCCCTCTGTCACACACCCCCTGCACCCTCTTGCTCCCCTCTATCACACACCCCCTGCACCCTCTCGCTCCCCTCTATCACACCCCCCGCTCCCCTCTATCACACCCCCCGCTCCTCTCTATCACACACCCCCTGCACCCTCTTGCTCCCCTGTCACACACCCCCTGCACCCTCTTGCTCCCCTCTATCACACACCCTGGCCTCATCTTCCCTGTTCCCGTCATTACCGCGGACCGTACACTGATGACACTGGCACCATCTTACACGTACGTGGTTATACACAGCTGAGTGACAGATGCTGATAAGAGCCGTTCCCATTACAGAGTAGTTACTGTCCCCATACACATTAGACTACGGTCAGCCACACCGGCAGATCTCAGCGCGCTCGGCGACACTCTGACCCTAGACCCCTAGATTAGCACACCGTGTGTTACTGAGAGAAGCCACTGACTGTTCTCCACGTTGTTACATTGTTTCTCTCCAGTTTTGTGTCACTGAAGAGGCGTCACTTCACCCAATACAAAACCCTCGGAAGGTCACGGGTTATTCAAGGTCATCACTGAGAAACAAATGCCATCAATTCACTATTACTGAGAGAAGCAGGATACATGGGACCGGCCTGTGACCCCCGGTAGGAAATCACATGTGTAAGGGCACGGGGTCGCTCTCTGGTATCAGGGAACCGTCACAGCGTGAATACAGACTCTTGTTCTAAGTCTGAGCGCCCCTTTATGGTATTGGCGGGATGTTTGGGCTCGCTGTACAATCTGGAGCCAGACGCCTCCTTGGTCATCACCTGCCTCAGCTAGGTGTATCCAGCCAAAAATGATGGAGGACCGAGCAGAGGCCGACTCTGCCCCATTATAGTCACTGACCCCATCAGCCACATCACTGACCGCTGCTCTGTGGGGTCAGATCTAAGCCCGACAGCCCCCGAATGCACAGAACAGCCTGTCACTCACACACTGCACGAGCAACATGTCCGACCACTGAGCGACAGACAGGATAAGATTGTGTACTGAGGCCACGACTTTACCACCGATGACCGATCCGTATCCTTAGGATGGGTGATCAATGTCTGATCAGTGCAACACCGCCACTCCCATCACTCACCTGTCACTGGAGGCTGGAACGGCACATACCCTACACCCCTCCATCTCCCGCACCCTGCGCCCCTCTGTCTCATACACCCTCGCGCTCCCCTCTATCACACACCCCCTGCACCCTCTTGCTCCCCTCTATCACACACCCCCTGCACCCTCTTGCTCCCCTCTATCACACACCCCCTGCACGCTCTCGCTCCCCTCTGTCACACACTACCTGCGCCCTCTCGCTCCCCTCTATCACACACACTACCTGCGCCCTCCCGCTCCCCTCTATCACACACCCCCTGCGCCCTCTCGCTCCCCTCTATCACACACCCCCTGCGCCCTCTCGCTCCCCTCTATCACACACTCCCTGCGCCCTCTCGCTCCCCTCTATCACACACACTCCCTGCACAACTCTTGCTCCCCTCTATCACACACCCCCTGCACCCTCTCGCTCCCCTCTATCACACACACTCCCTGCACAACTCTCGCTCCCCTCTATCACACACTCCCTGCATCCTCTCGCTCCCCTCTGTCACACACCCCCTGCGCCCTCTCGCTCCCCTCTGTCACACACCCCCTGCGCCCTCTCGCTCCCCTCTGTCACACACCCCCTGCGCCCTCTCGCTCCCCTCTGTCACACACCCCCTGCGCCCTCTCGCTCCCCTCTGTCACACACCCCCTGCGCCCTCTCGCTCCCCTCTGTCACACACCCCCTGCGCCCTCTCGCTCCCCTCTGTCACACACCCCCTGCGCCCTCTCGCTCCCCTCTGTCACACACCCCCTGCGCCCTCTCGCTCCCCTCTGTCACACACCCCCTGCGCCCTCTCGCTCCCCTCTGTCACACACCCCCTGCGCCCTCTCGCTCCCCTCTGTCACACACCCCCTGCGCCCTCTCGCTCCCCTCTGTCACACACCCCCTGCGCCCTCTCGCTCCCCTCTGTCACACACCCCCTGCGCCCTCTCGCTCCCCTCTATCACACACCCCCTGCGCCCTCTCGCTCCCCTCTATCACACACCCCCTGCGCCCTCTCGCTCCCCTCTATCACACACCCCCTGCGCCCTCTCGCTCCCCTCTATCACACACCCCCTGCGCCCTCTCGCTCCCCTCTATCACACACCCCCTGCGCCCTCTCGCTCCCCTCTATCACACACCCCCTGCGCCCTCTCGCTCCCCTCTATCACACACCCCCTGCGCCCTCTCGCTCCCCTCTATCACACACCCCCTGCGCCCTCTCGCTCCCCTCTATCACACACCCCCTGCGCCCTCTCGCTCCCCTCTATCACACACCCCCTGCGCCCTCTCGCTCCCCTCTATCACACACCCCCTGCGCCCTCTCGCTCCCCTCTATCACACACCCCCTGCGCCCTCTCGCTCCCCTCTATCACACACCCCCTGCGCCCTCTCGCTCCCCTCTATCACACACCCCCTGCGCCCTCTCGCTCCCCTCTATCACACACCCCCTGCGCCCTCTCGCTCCCCTCTATCACACACCCCCTGCGCCCTCTCGCTCCCCTCTATCACACACCCCCTGCGCCCTCTCGCTCCCCTCTATCACACACCCCCTGCGCCCTCTCGCTCCCCTCTATCACACACCCCCTGCGCCCTCTCGCTCCCCTCTATCACACACCCCCTGCGCCCTCTCGCTCCCCTCTATCACACACCCCCTGCGCCCTCTCGCTCCCCTCTATCACACACCCCCTGCGCCCTCTCGCTCCCCTCTATCACACACCCCCTGCGCCCTCTCGCTCCCCTCTATCACACACCCCCTGCGCCCTCTCGCTCCCCTCTATCACACACCCCCTGCGCCCTCTCGCTCCCCTCTATCACACACCCCCTGCGCCCTCTCGCTCCCCTCTATCACACACCCCCTGCGCCCTCTCGCTCCCCTCTATCACACACCCCCTGCGCCCTCTCGCTCCCCTCTATCACACACCCCCTGCGCCCTCTCGCTCCCCTCTATCACACACCCCCTGCGCCCTCTCGCTCCCCTCTATCACACACCCCCTGCGCCCTCTCGCTCCCCTCTATCACACACCCCCTGCGCCCTCTCGCTCCCCTCTATCACACACCCCCTGCGCCCTCTCGCTCCCCTCTATCACACACCCCCTGCGCCCTCTCGCTCCCCTCTATCACACACCCCCTGCGCCCTCTCGCTCCCCTCTATCACACACCCCCTGCGCCCTCTCGCTCCCCTCTATCACACACCCCCTGCGCCCTCTCGCTCCCCTCTATCACACACCCCCTGCGCCCTCTCGCTCCCCTCTATCACACACCCCCTGCGCCCTCTCGCTCCCCTCTATCACACACCCCCTGCGCCCTCTCGCTCCCCTCTATCACACACCCCCTGCGCCCTCTCGCTCCCCTCTATCACACACCCCCTGCTCCCCTCTATCACACACCCCCTGCTCCCCTCTATCACACACCCCCTGCACCCTCTATCACACACCCCCTGCACCCTCTCGCTCCCCTCTATCACACACCCCCTGCACCCTCTCGCTCCCCTCTATCACACACCCCCTGCACCCTCTCGCTCCCCTCTATCACACACCCCCTGCACCCTCTCGCTCCCCTCTATCACACACCCCCTGCACCCTCTCGCTCCCCTCTATCACACACCCCCTGCACCCTCTCGCTCCCCTCTATCACACACCCCCTGCACCCTCTCGCTCCCCTCTATCACACACCCCCTGCGCCCTCTCGCTCCCCTCTATCACACACCCCCTGCGCCCTCTCGCTCCCCTCTATCACACACCCCCTGCGCCCTCTCGCTCCCCTCTATCACACACCCCCTGCGCCCTCTCGCTCCCCTCTATCACACACCCCCTGCACCCTCTCGCTCCCCTCTATCACACACCCCCTGCGCCCTCTTGCTCCCCTCTATCACACACCCCCTGCTCCCCTCTATCACACACCCCCTGCTCCCCTCTATCACACACCCCCTGCTCCCCTCTATCACACACCCCCTGCACCCTCTTGCTCCCCTCTATCACACCTCCTGTCCTCCCCATGTTCCCTGTTCCCGCCATTACCTCTCACAAGTTTCCCATATCTTTCAGCTTTCCACGATGCAAACTCTCTGGCTCCTCCCCCATTGCGCCACATGGTCGTGACGTCACCGCAGGTCCTGTACCATCCAGTCAGATGTCATGTCTTCCGGTTAGGCGGGGATGTGGCAGACCCTGAGGCCCCTGATCATGTGACCCCTGACTCCTCCCCTCCTGTGACCTCATCACAGGTCCTGTGTGCACAGAGCAGTCATATATGTGGCGGACACTCCTGGACCTTCTGCTTTCTGGGTCGGTTCCTCCTGTGAGTCCTATTAACCCTTTCGCTCCCTGTCTTCTCCTTTCTGACAGGACAATCTCTGAATTCGGACAGTGTGACAGGAATTTCAGCAATGTGGAAGGAGAAAATGACAATTTTCCTGTTTTCCTCACAGAAATGTGACTTTCCCCCAATGTATCATTGTCCTAAAGGTGACAGGAGTGCTGAGGCCGCACAGTGCGCTGTGTCTCCTGAGTGCCGATACCCCACAGGCTCGGGAGGGAAGGGGCGCCATTGTGGGGGGATAGACGGCGGACACCGTGTGACGTGTGAAGAGCGCTGACACCAGAACAGCAGAGACCCCACAAGTGGCCCCATGTTACCCCCTCCACCTCTGGGGGCTCATCTAGGGGGCAGGGAGGATTATTAACCCTCAGGGGTCACAGAATTGTGTAACATTGAGCGGAGGAATGAAATGTTCCCACTAAAATGTCGCTCCGTCCCCGAGTCTGTAATTATCACACGGGAGAAGAGGAGAAAACAGAAACCACTTGTTCCACAATTTCCCCTGAGCGCCGATACCCCATAAGGGGCCGGACACTCCTCAGGAGGGAAGGAGCGCCGTCTGACAGGGCAGAGTCTGCTCTTATGGTGTTAGGGGCCAAGTCACATTATCAGAGCCCCCAATAAGAGGCGCCATGTTACACCCGCCACCTCTCAATTACTCATCTTTCTCCCAGAATTTTATACCATTGGGCGATGAGGAAAAAATAATTACATTTTACCACAAAAAATAGTTTTCTCCCCAGAGTTTACCTTTATACAAGGGGAAATAGGTAAAAATGGCCCCAAAATGTGTCCGACAATTCCCGATGACTGTGGCTGTCCAGCGCTTCATGCCCACCCGGCGAGTCTTGGGAGGGAAGACGCTATTGGATTCCTGGAGAACACATTTTCTCAGGATACAGTAGGGAGAATAAGTCTTTGATGTTCTTCCGATTTTCCAGGTTTCCCCCTACAGAGAATGGAGAGGTCGGTAATTGTTATTGTAGGAAGACTTCACCTGTGAGAGACAGAATCTAACAATAAATAACAGAAGATCACATCCTATGATTTCTAAGGAATTAATGGGAATTTTATTGCATGAAATAAGTATTTGACACAATAGAAAAACAGGATTTTTGCCCCCCCCATACAGATCTTCTCCAGATATTTCAGTTTTCGGGTCCGTCACTTGGTAACATTGAGTTTCCGCTCCTCCAAAGATTTTCTGCTGGGTTCAGGTCTGGAGACCGGCTAGGCCACTCCAGGACCCTGACATTCTTTAGTAGCCGCTCCTTAGTTTCCCTGTCTGTGTGTTCCGGGTCATTGTTCTGCTCGCAGACCAAGCCTCCACCCATCTTCAATGCTGTTACTGAGAGAAGGAGGTTGTTGGCCAAAATCTCCCGATACATGACCCCATCCATCCTTTCTTCAATACGTTGCAGTTGTCCTGTCCCCTTTACAGAAAAGCACCCCCAAAGTATGATGTTTCCCCCACTAGGCTTCACGGTTGGGACTGTGTTCTTGGGGTTGTACTCATCCTTCTTGTTCCTCCTCACATATGTAAGGAGTTGATACCCAAAAATTCTCTTTTGGTCTCATCTGACCACTTGACCTTCTCCCATGCCTCCTCTGGATCATCCAGATGGTCATTGGCGACCTTCAAATTGGCCTGGACATGTGCTGGCGTGAGCAGGGGAACCTTGTGTGCCTTGCAGGATTTTAATCCATGACAGCGTCCTGTATTACTAACTGTAATGTTTGAGACTGTGGTCCCAGCTCTCTTCTAGTCACTGACCAGGTCCTCGTCCCATGTAGTTCTGGCCTGATTCCTGACCTTTCTCAGAATCACCCTTACTCTACGAGGCGAGATCTTGCATGGAGCCCCAGACTGCGGAAGATCAGTCATCTTGTATTTCTTCAATGTTTCTAATAATTGCACCAACAGTTGCCTTCTCACCTAGCTGCTTGCCTATTGTCCTGTAGCTCATCCCAGCCTTGTGCAGGTCTACAATTTTTTCCCTGGTGTCCTTGGACAGCTCTTTGGTCTTGGCCATTGTAGAGAGGTTGGGAGTGTGATTGAGTGTGTGGACAGGTGTCTAGTATACAGGTAATGAGATTAAATAGGTGCAATTAATACAGGTAATGAGTGCAGAGGAGGCTTCATAAAGAAAAACTAACAGGTCTGTGAGAGCCAGAATTCTTGCTAATTGGCAGGTGATCAAATACTACTTTCCTGCAATAAAATGTAATTTAATTATTTAGAAAACATACAATGTGATTTTCTGTTTTTTATTTTTACATTTTGTCTCACAGTTGAAGTGTACCTGCAATAAAAATTACAGACCTCTTCATTCTTTGTAGGTGGGAAAACTTGCAAAATTGCCAGCATAACAGATACTTATTTCCCCCACTGTAGTTTGTGGACTCCATATACAGTATGTGGGCCGTGCTATATACTATGTGGGCCGTGCTATATACTATGTGGGCCGTGCTATATACTATGTGGGCCATGCTATATACTATGTAGGCTGTGCTATATACTATATGGGCTGTGCTATATGCTATGTGGGTTGTGTTATATGCTATGTGGGCCGTGCGATATACTATGTGGACTGTGCTATATACTATGTGGGCCGTGCGATATACTATGTGGACTGTGCTATATACTATGTGGCTGTGCTATATACTATGTGACTGTGCTATATACTATGTGGGCTGTGCTGTATACTATGTGGACTGTGTTATATACTACGTGGGCTGTGCTATATACTATGTGGGCCGTGTTATATACTACGTGGGCTGTGCTATATACTATGTGGGCTGTGCTATATACTATGTGGGCTGTGCTATATACTATGTGGGCTGTGCTATATACTATGTGGACTGTGTTATATACTACGTGGGCTGTGTTATATACTATGTGGGCTGTGCTATATACTACGTGGGCTGTGTTATATACTATGTGGGCTGTGCTATATACTATGTGGGCTGTGTTATATACTATGTGGGCTGTGCTATATACTATGTGAGCTGTGCTATTTACTATGTGGGCTGTGCTATATACTATGTGGGCTGTGCTATATACAACGTGGCTGTGCTATACTATGTGGGCTGTGTTATAATATTATTGGGAGGTATATTATATTCTATGGGGGAGGCTGTGTTACATACTATGTGGCTGTGTTATATACTATGGGGGCTACATTATATTCTATATGGAGGACTATAGGGAGTGTATTATACTATATAGAGGACTATGGGGCACGTATTATATGGAGGACTATGGGGTGTGGATTGTACAATATGGAGGACTGTGGTGCACATTATAATGTATGGCGGACTATGGTGTGAATAATACTAAACAAGCAAAATGCTGCATATTCATCGAGTGATTGGATTGTTTATGCTGCAAGAAAAATCATTGTTCTCAGCAGCACATCGGCGGTGTAAACTGTAGATGTGCTGCTGATAACATGATACTGTATGGGGACAGATTCATCTAATAGTGATTGTTCCGTTCCCATCATTATTCCTCAGCCGGTGTAAAGAGGCCGGGAAACAAGTGTGGAACGATTTCAATATTGTCGATCACGCTTGTTTAGCGTCCTGAACTCAGCGCATGTAACTACAACCGAAATGCTCCTGTGTGATGTGCAATATGTCAGCATTTGGGCCCCATTTTAAACTTTGCCTAAAATCGGCCCTGCGTGTCACGTTAAGTTTGTAAAACCATTTAGCTCCAGATAATTGTATAAACAGGTCAGGTATAAGGGGTAAAGGATAGGGAAGGTGAACCGTGACTCACAGGCACAGCCCTCCATCCTTCTACCAAACCCCCCACGGTGACCGGAGAGGAGCATGGCCGTATATGAGCCTCAGTCGGTCTCTGGAAGGGAGGAAATAAACAAAATTTTGGCATTTTAGTTTCAATAAATTTGTATTTAGAAACTTATTAAACCAAGTCCAAGTTATGATCTCCCATGCAAGGGAGCGTAAACTAACAATTTACCACACATTCAATAAACTTCAAATAATATAAGGGAGACAGGACATAGACAGGGGTAGGGAAAGGCACAAAGGATTTATTTATACGATATCCAATAATCTATAATGGTGTCATCAATAACCAATCCAGGGCGATTAAAGCGGTTATGCAACCCACTATTGTAGGATCATATATGAATCCCGTCCCAGGCCGTGACAAGTTCTCAGTTGGCTACAGAGAGAGCCTCAGAGCCTGATCCAGTCGAGTATCTGAGTGAAGCTCCATCCAGGGATGCCAAACCCTGAAGAAAGAATCCCACCTGTCGGTTCTAGTTTCTTCTATTCTTTCATATAACATAATGTTGTTCATCTTCTCTTTCACCATAGATATTGGCAGTGAGGGCGACTTCCACTTTGCCGCAATGTGGATTTTAGTGGCCATACATAAGTAGTTTACTATCTTCTGAAAGCTTTTTGGAAGCCGGGAAGGCCTGGTTCCCATTAAAAGGGTAGAAGGTTCCAGATCAACCGGTCCACCATACATCTGTGCTATCAGACGCTTCACCTTCTCCCAAAGCCCAGAAACCACCGTACAAGACCACCAAATATGTCTCATGTCACCAGATATTCCACAGCCCCAAAACAGTCTCCCGAGATATTGGGGAAAATGCTGTGAATTTTTTCTGGTCCATAATAGACTCTGTGCAATAGTTTTAAGGAGGTCTCCACAAGGGAAGTCTGGTGACTACCTTCTGATAGGGTGTCACAGCTACGATACCATTCAATTGACTGTTCAAACCCCAGATCCTCCTCCCACTGTAACATATACTTCAATTTTTTATCATCTTGTGGAGAATTTATAGCATAGTAGATCAATGAGATCGTTCCCCTGCCCAAAGGGTCATTTAGACATTAATTTTCAAAACTGGTTGCCCTGAGAGTAGTACCGCTCGGGAGGATCTGCTTTGCAAAGTGGGAGATCTGGTTCAATCGCATTACCTCCCTAACTGGAGGTTCAAATATTTGAACAAATTCCTGTCTGTCAAGTAAGGCTGTGTTCACACACAGCGTTTTTTTAGCGGTATTTTTAGCGGTTTTTCCAATAAAACCGCTAAAAATAAGCTTCCCATTCATTTCTATGCATTTTTCACCACGAAAAAAACCGCATCACGGTAAAAAACGCAGCATGCTCAATAATTACGCAGATTTTTCCGCGTTTCTGGCTAGTTATATGCGTTTTGAAAACGCAGAAAAAAAAACGCACAAAAAACACGCGCAGAAAAAAACGCGCGGTTTCTGGAAAGGGAGTCAGGTTTTTCAGCAGAAAATTTCTGCTACGTGTGCACTTAGCCTAAGATATTAAATGGGGAACACAAATGTTTAAGGCTATGTGCACACGTAGCAGAAATTTTCTGCTGAAAAACCTGACTCCCTTTCCAGAAACCGCGCGTTTTTTTCTGCGCGTTTTCCGCGTGGTTTTTTTGCGTTTTTTTCCGCGTAGTTTCTAGACACATGGAAAAAGCCAGAAACGTGGAACAAAACGCGAAATTAATGAGCATGCTGCGTTTTTTACCGCGATGCGTTTTTTTTTTTCGCGGTAAAAAACGCATCAATGTGCACAAAAAGTGCAAAATTAATGGGAAGCTTCTTTTTTGCGTTTGCCAAAAAATCCGCGGGAAAAACCGCGATAAAAACGCTGTGTGTGAACACAGCCTAAGTATATGAATACCTTTCAGCTTCCACCAAGAAAACATTTGTGGCTCAAGACCTGGCGGGAACATGGGGTTTTGTAATATAGCTGTCAGGGGAGAAGGGCTTGATTGTAAGTTATATTTAAACTTTCCTCCAAAGAAGCAACGAGTGGACTGTAAAAGGAGCCACATTCATTAACCCCCATGGAAGTCGGTCTGTGGTCCACATTAGGCCTGATAAAGAGAATGGTTTGGAGAGAAATGATTCCAGAATAACCCATCTCGGACTATTGGGATATCAACACGCACTTATTAATGGAGCAATCTGTGCCGACTTGTAATAAAGTGTAAAATTAGGGAGGGATAAACCCCCTTCTTTTCTGTGACGGAACATAAGTTTTTGCACAATTCTGGGTTGTTTTCCTAGCCAAAGAAACTTAGACATCATAGAGTGTGAATGAGTGAACGTTCTGGCTGGTACCATAATTGGGAGGGACCTAAATAGATACAGTCATATGTAAAAGTTTGGGCACCCCTATTAATGTTAACCTTTTTTCTTTATAACAAGCTATTTCAGTTTCATATATCTAATAACTGATGGACTCAGTTATATTTCTGGATTTTAATGAGGTTTATTGTATTAACAGAAAATGTGCAATCTGCATTTAAACAAAATTTGACTGGTGCAAAAGTATGGGCACCCTTATCATTTTCTTGATTTGAACACTCCTAACTACTTTTTACTGACTTCCTGAAGCACTAAATTGGTTTTGTAACCTCATTGAGCTTTGAACTTCATAGCCAGGTGTATCCAATCATGAGAAAAGGTATTTAAGGTGGCCACTTGCAAGTAGTTCTCCTATTTGATTCTCCTATGAAGAGTGGCATCATGGGCTCCTCAAAACAACTCTCAAATGATCTGAAAACAAAGATTATTCAACATAGCTTTTCAGGGGAAGGATACAAAAAGTTGTCTCAGAGATTTAACCTGTCAGTTTCCACTGTGAGGAACATAGTAAGGAAATGGAAGAACACAGGCACAGTTCTTGTTAAGCCCAGAAGTGGCAGGCCAAGAAAAATATCAGAAAGGCAGAGAAGAAGAATGGTGAGAACAGTCAAGGACAATCCACAGACCACCTCCAAAGACCTGCAGCCTCATCTTGCTGCAGATGGTGTCACTGTGCATCGGTCAACAATACAGCGCACTTTGCACAAGGAGAAGCTGTATGGGAGAGTGATGCGAAAGAAGCCGTTTCTGCAAGCACGCCACAAACAGAGTCGCCTGAGGTATGCAAAAGCACATTGGGACAAGCCAGTTACATTTTGGAAGAAGGGCCTGTGGACTGATGAAACAAAGATTGAGTTGTTTGGTCATACAAAAAGGCGTTATGCATGGAGGCTAAAAAACACAGCATTCCAAGAAAAACACTTGCTACCCACAGTAAAATTTGGTGGAGGTTCCATCATGCTTTGGGGCTGTGTGGCCAATGCCAGCACCGGGAATCTTGTTAAAGTTGAGGGTCGCATGGATTCAACTCAGTATCAGCAGATTCTTGACAATTATGTGCAAGAATCAGTGACGAAGTTGAAGTTACGCAGGGGATGGATATTTCAGCAAGACAATGATCCAAAACACCGCTCCAAATCTACTCAGGCATTCATGCAGAGGAACAATTACAATGTTCTGTAATGGCCATCCCAGTCCCCAGACCTGAATATCATTGAACATCTGTGGGATAATTTGAAGTGGGCTGTCCATGCTCGGCGACCATCAAACTTAACTGAACTGGAATTGTTTTGTAAACAGGAATGGTCACAAATACCTTTATCCAGGATCCAGGAACTCATTAATAGCTACAGGAAGCGACTAGAGGCTGTTATTTTTGCAAAATGAGGATCTACGAAATATTAATGTCAATTTTATGTTGAGGTGCCCATACTTTTGCACCGGTCAAATTTTGTTTAAATGCAGATTGCACATTTTCTGTTAGTACAATAAACCTCATTTGAATCCAGAAATATAACTGAGGCCATCAGTTATTAGATATATGAAACTGAAATAGCTGTTGCAAAAAACAAAATTGTTATAAAGAAAAAAGGTTAACATTAATAGGGGTGCCCAAACTTTAACATATGACTGTATAAGAAGCGAGGCAGTGACACCAATTTTAATGCATGTGTTCTGCCGAGCCAGGATAACTTTGAGGAAGCCCATCTATCCAGGTCCCTCTGGAAGTTTTGGATCAGTGGAGTGTAATTCCACCGAAACAGAGGTGACCTGTTGGCTGTTAAGTTGATACCCAGATATGTTAGATACCGTATTTTTCAGACCATAAGACGCACTTTTTTCCCTCAAAATTTTGGGGGAAAGTGGGGGGTGCATCTTATGGTCGAAATATACTAACCTGCGGTGCGGTGGTGGCAGCGAGCGGGGCTCTGCGGTGCGGTGGTGGCAGCGGGCGGGGCTCTGCGGTGCGGTGGTGGCAGCGGGCGGGGCTCTGCGGTGCAGGGTGGCGGCGAGATCTGAACCCGCGCATGCGCCGTCCCCGGACCAGCGGCCATCTTTCCGGCAGCCATGTTCCCGGAGGCCACCGCAACATGGCGGCAGCCAGCAAGGGATGTGCGGGGGACTCCAGGCTGCGAGGAAATGCCGGCGGAGCCGCCGCCCCTGCACCGGAGCACAGCCCGCCACCACCCTCACCCAGCACAGGCCACCTGCCCCTGCCCCAGCACAGCTGCCCCAGCACAGCTGCCCCTGCCCCAGCACAGCTGCCCAGCATAACCAACCTGCCCCAGCACAGAGCCGTCACCGCACGAGCCTGGACCACTGAATGACCCCTGTGAATACTCCTCCACCTGTGCCGGATCCCTTCCCAGGTAAGCTGAATTCGGACTGTAAGACGGACCCCCATTTGACACATTATTATTTTTTTCCCTATTTTCCTTCTGAAAATTGGGGTGCGTTTTATGGTCCGGTGCGTCTTGTAGTCCGAAAAATACAGTAATGTTCTTTGTGTATAAACCCAAAATGGGAGGCTATATTAGTTTGCTCTGTCTTAGGAAAATTTACAAAAAATGCTTTGGATTTATCAATGTTAATCTTTAACCCTGAGATCATCTCAAATTCGTGAAGGAGGGAAAACAAGTGAGGGAGTGTAGTGTGGGGACTTATTAATGTTAGCAGGAGATCATCCGCAAAGAGGCTGACTTTATATTGGTCTCCCATATTCTCAGGGCCCAGGATATTCTGATCTCTCCTTATTGCTTCCACAATGGGTTCCATTGCAAGTGCAAAAAGATCCGGAGATAGAGGACAGCCCTGCCTGGTACCCTCTGAATATTAATTGGAGGGGGGTGTGGTGACGGGAGTTTTACATAAGCGATAGGGCTATCATATAACAATTGGAGGCACTTTATAAGTTTAGGGGAGAATCCGACTTCCGATAGAACCGTAAAGAGATATGTCCAGGACGCCGAATCGAAAGCCCTCTCAATATCTAATGCAAGCAGGAGAAGTCGCTTTCGCTGTAGGTTAGTTGTATGAATAATATTTAACGCTCTCCTAATATTATCTGGGGCCTGTCGCGCTGGTATAAAACCATCCTGATCCCGATGGATGAGGTGAGGGAGGATTTTATTGGTCCTGTTAGTCACAATGGATGTAAAGATTTTGAAGTCAATGTATAAGAGGGATATAGGTCTATAATTTGTGGTGAGATGATCTTTCTTAGGATTAGGGATTACGGTTACATGCGCCACGTAGAGCTCAGGGGGCAGCTGTGAGCCATTTAGTAGTGAATTACAGAGGTTTTTATATGTGGTGTCAGCACATCGCTACATAGAATCATAGAATCGTAGAGTTGGAAGGGACCTCCTGGGCCATCTGGTCCAACCCCCTGCTCAAAGCAGGATTCGCTAAATCATCCCAGTCAGATGTCTGTCCAGCCTCTGTTTGAAGACTTCCATTGAAGGAGAACTCACCACTTCTCGTGGCAGCCTGTTCCACTCATTGATCACTCTAACTGTCAAAAAGTTTTTTCTAATATCTAATCTGTGTCTCTTCCCATTCAGTTTCATCCCATTGCTTCTAGTCTTTCCTTGTGCAAATGAGAATAAAGTTGATCCTTTTTTATCATATATTGCTGTAAGACCATCCGGCCCCGGGGCCTTTCCTCTTTTTAGTTTTTTGAGTGATGAAACTATTTCCTCCTCAGAGATGTGTAAATGGAGTTGTTGTGCCGCGGACTCAGTCAGGTTAGGTAGATGTAGTGTGTGAAGGAATGACTCCAGTAGTGAGGGGGGGGTGATTGTGGGGGCGAATACAAACTCTGGGGGTATTCATTATAAGTGCTATACATGACATCGGGGTGGGCTGAGGTCTGACCCTTAGGGTCTTTTATAGAGGAGATTATATGCAGTGACTCTCTCATTCTGAGCTTACGAGCGGCATCTTATTAGGCTTATTGGCATGGTGATAAAACGCGGCTTTACTCCAAGTTAGCGCCTCTCCGTTCTGGTGGTGAGAATGGCGTCTAATTGTCATTTCATATCTTGTATTTGTGTAGATAAGTATAGGGGTGAAGAGCGCTGATTGGCCAATTCTCACTCCTGCAGTTTCTCCTCCAGTCTGGGCTGTAATTCAGACCTTTCTTCTTCCTGTCGGCCGATAACTTATCACAGAACCGGGAATAGATTTTCTGTGCGCAAGTCACATTGCTCCAAGTGAGGCCTCCTCCGCTGTGTGAGTTTAGGGGAAATTTGTTATATCTTCTCTTATAGCGGTTACATTAGAGATTTGGGCATTTTAGCTCCTGGTGTGGAGTCGATAGCACAATCATATGCCGCCATATAGTAGACGGCCGGTAACCGGTGAGAATTCCCTCATGTGTGGGATCTATTTCCCTCCAGAGAAATCACACGTTACATTCCACACATAACACTGTGTAGAGAAGGCGGCGCGGGGTAATTGTGCCAGTAGTGAGGGGCGAATAATGGCGGGAATGTCACTGACTGAGGAGAAGCCGCCATGGAGGTCTTCTCTCCGGAGATCATGTGACCCCTGACTCCTCCCCTCCTGTGACCTCATCACAGGTCCTGTGCACAGAGCAGCCATATATGTGGAGTGCGGCTCTGCAGGTTAGTGATCGGCAGTCCAGCTCTTCTTTCTCCTTTCCCCACTTTTCTCCCTCCTGTCCCTTCACTATAAAGCCTGAGCCTCATTATACAGCTGTACAGGGGTCTAGTGAAGGCTTTTTAGCCCTTTCCTCATACTGTAGCTCCTGGGAACAGGCCCTCACTCCTGTCCCCTCACTATAAAGCCTGGGCCTCATTATACAGCTGTACAGGGGTCTAGTGAAGGCTTTTTAGCCCTTTCCTCAGACTGTAGCTCCTGGGAACAGGCCCTCACTCCTGTCCCTTCACTATAAAGCCTGGGCCTCATTATACGGCTGTACAGGGGTCTAGTGAAGGCTTTTTAGCCCTTTCCTCAGACTGTAGCTCCTGGGAACAGGCCCTCACTCTTGTCCCTTCACTATAAAGCCTGGGCCTCATTATACAGCTGTACAGGGGTCTAGTGAAGGCTTTTTAGCCCTTTCCTCAGACTGTAGCTCCTGGGAACAGGCTCGCACTCCTGTCCCTTCACTATAAAGCCTGGACCTCATTATACAGCTGTACAGGGGTCTAGTGAAGGCTTTTTAGCCCTTTCCTCAGTGTGTAGCTCCTGGGAACAGGCCCTCACTCTTGTCCCTTCACTATAAAGCCTAGGCCTCATTATACAGCTGTACAGGGGTCTAGTGAAGGCTTTTTAGGCCTTTCCTCAGACTGTAGCTCCTGGGAACAGGCCCTCACTCCTGACCCTTCACTATAAAGCCTGGGCCTCATTATACAGCTGTACAGGGGTGTAGTGAAGGCTTTTTAGCCCTTTCCTCAGACTGTAGCTCCTGGTCACCATGTGATCTCACCATAACCCTAACAAGCGAATTAAGGTGTGAAATCTTGATCAAAATTATCTCAGTACACAAATCTCTAAATGTGCCCAAAGTTTTGCATCGCCCCTTTTACTTTTTGCAATTATGAAATTGTCTATATATATATATGTGTTTTATTATTATTTTTGCCTAAAATACAAAGGCCATGTGTCATCTTAGAGGTTCGGCCTTTTAGAGATCATTTCATCTTCATCTTACTACTCACAATAACGGTCATTTTGACCAGGGGCGCCCACACTTTTACATGCCGCTGTCAATGCTTCGTCCCGCTGGTGCTCAATATTTAATAGGGTCTTGCTATTAATCTTAATGAAAATTTCGGTGAATGTCTTTGAGCTGTTATTACTAGAGATGAGCGAATATCGTCGGAGAAGTTGTTATTGGCTAATATCGCTTACCGAATAGCTGCATCGGGACCCCGGATCCCTGGAGCGCTCCCGATAATCAGCTGCATGTGTCGCCCTCCATGCAGGTGCTGTGACTATCACACAGCGCGACACACGCAGCTGATTATCGGGAGCGCTCCAGCACACTGAGTCCTGCACACACTGAGGCCCCTGATCATGTGACCCCTGACTCCTCCCCTCCTGTGACCTCATCACAGGTCCTGTGCACAGAGCATGAACATAAGGATGAGTGACCTCATGGAGATCAACATCCAACACTGCGGAGACACCATCACATGTTTCTCAACGCAGTGATCTAGAGCAATGCCCCCATCCCTTATGGGAAATATGCAAAAGCATGTAAATCAACAGCCGCGGAGACACCATCACATGTTTCTCAACGCAAGCAATGACTAGCCAGGTCTTTCCCCGGGAAGGAACAACCACGGGAAGGGCAGTCTCCAATGAAGGAAACCACCTATGCCAAAACATGGTATCCATCCACAGACAGCTGTTTCGGGGTATTGCCCCTCATCAGTGTGGAGTAGGAAACTGGCTAGTAGGAGCAATGCCTAGTGAAAGGCTATGAACATAAGGATGAGTGACCTCATGGAGATCAACATCCAACACTGCGGAGACACCATCACATGTTTCTCAACGCAGTGATCTAGAGCAATGCCCCCATCCCTTATGGGAAATATGCAAAAGCATGTAAATCAACAGCCGCGGAGACACCATCACATGTTTCTCAACGCAAGCAATGACTAGCCAGGTCTTTCCCCGGGAAGGAACAACCACGGGAAGGGCAGTCTCCAATGAAGGAAACCACCTATGCCAAAACATGGTATCCATCCACAGACAGCTGTTTCGGGGTATTGCCCCTCATCAGTGTGGAGTAGGAAACTGGCTAGTAGGAGCAATGCCTAGTGAAAGGCTATGAACATAAGGATGAGTGACCTCATGGAGATCAACATCCAACACTGCGGAGACACCATCACATGTTTCTCAACGCAGTGATCTAGAGCAATGCCCCCATCCCTTATGGGAAATATGCAAAAGCATGTAAATCAACAGCCGCGGAGACACCATCACATGTTTCTCAACGCAAGCAATGACTAGCCAGGTCTTTCCCCGGGAAGGAACAACCACGGGAAGGGCAGTCTCCAATGAAGGAAACCACCTATGCCAAAACATGGTATCCATCCACAGACAGCTGTTTCGGGGTATTGCCCCTCATCAGTGTGGAGTAGGAAACTGGCTAGTAGGAGCAATGCCTAGTGAAAGGCTATGAACATAAGGATGAGTGACCTCATGGAGATCAACATCCAACACTGCGGAGACACCATCACATGTTTCTCAACGCAGTGATCTAGAGCAATGCCCCCATCCCTTATGGGAAATATGCAAAAGCATGTAAATCAACAGCCGCGGAGACACCATCACATGTTTCTCAACGCAAGCAATGACTAGCCAGGTCTTTCCCCGGGAAGGAACAACCACGGGAAGGGCAGTCTCCAATGAAGGAAACCACCTATGCCAAAACATGGTATCCATCCACAGACAGCTGTTTCGGGGTATTGCCCCTCATCAGTGTGGAGTAGGAAACTGGCTAGTAGGAGCAATGCCTAGTGAAAGGCTATGAACATAAGGATGAGTGACCTCATGGAGATCAACATCCAACACTGCGGAGACACCATCACATGTTTCTCAACGCAGTGATCTAGAGCAATGCCCCCATCCCTTATGGGAAATATGCAAAAGCATGTAAATCAACAGCCGCGGAGACACCATCACATGTTTCTCAACGCAAGCAATGACTAGCCAGGTCTTTCCCCGGGAAGGAACAACCACGGGAAGGGCAGTCTCCAATGAAGGAAACCACCTATGCCAAAACATGGTATCCATCCACAGACAGCTGTTTCGGGGTATTGCCCCTCATCAGTGTGGAGTAGGAAACTGGCTAGTAGGAGCAATGCCTAGTGAAAGGCTATGAACATAAGGATGAGTGACCTCATGGAGATCAACATCCAACACTGCGGAGACACCATCACATGTTTCTCAACGCAGTGATCTAGAGCAATGCCCCCATCCCTTATGGGAAATATGCAAAAGCATGTAAATCAACAGCCGCGGAGACACCATCACATGTTTCTCAACGCAAGCAATGACTAGCCAGGTCTTTCCCCGGGAAGCAACAACCACGGGAAGGGCAGTCTCCAATGAAGGAAACCACCTATGCCAAAACATGGTATCCATCCACAGACAGCTGTTTCGGGGTATTGCCCCTCATCAGTGTGGAGTAGGAAACTGGCTAGTAGGAGCAATGCCTAGTGAAAGGCTATGAACATAAGGATGAGTGACCTCATGGAGATCAACATCCAACACTGCGGAGACACCATCACATGTTTCTCAACGCAGTGATCTAGAGCAATGCCCCCATCCCTTATGGGAAATATGCAAAAGCATGTAAATCAACAGCCGCGGAGACACCATCACATGTTTCTCAACGCAAGCAATGACTAGCCAGGTCTTTCCCCGGGAAGGAACAACCACGGGAAGGGCAGTCTCCAATGAAGGAAACCACCTATGCCAAAACATGGTATCCATCCACAGACAGCTGTTTCGGGGTATTGCCCCTCATCAGTGTGGAGTAGGAAACTGGCTAGTAGGAGCAATGCCTAGTGAAAGGCTATGAACATAAGGATGAGTGACCTCATGGAGATCAACATCCAACACTGCGGAGACACCATCACATGTTTCTCAACGCAGTGATCTAGAGCAATGCCCCCATCCCTTATGGGAAATATGCAAAAGCATGTAAATCAACAGCCGCGGAGACACCATCACATGTTTCTCAACGCAAGCAATGACTAGCCAGGTCTTTCCCCGGGAAGGAACAACCACGGGAAGGGCAGTCTCCAATGAAGGAAACCACCTATGCCAAAACATGGTATCCATCCACAGACAGCTGTTTCGGGGTATTGCCCCTCATCAGTGTGGAGTAGGAAACTGGCTAGTAGGAGCAATGCCTAGTGAAAGGCTATGAACATAAGGATGAGTGACCTCATGGAGATCAACATCCAACACTGCGGAGACACCATCACATGTTTCTCAACGCAGTGATCTAGAGCAATGCCCCCATCCCTTATGGGAAATATGCAAAAGCATGTAAATCAACAGCCGCGGAGACACCATCACATGTTTCTCAACGCAAGCAATGACTAGCCAGGTCTTTCCCCGGGAAGGAACAACCACGGGAAGGGCAGTCTCCAATGAAGGAAACCACCTATGCCAAAACATGGTATCCATCCACAGACAGCTGTTTCGGGGTATTGCCCCTCATCAGTGTGGAGTAGGAAACTGGCTAGTAGGAGCAATGCCTAGTGAAAGGCTATGAACATAAGGATGAGTGACCTCATGGAGATCAACATCCAACACTGCGGAGACACCATCACATGTTTCTCAACGCAGTGATCTAGAGCAATGCCCCCATCCCTTATGGGAAATATGCAAAAGCATGTAAATCAACAGCCGCGGAGACACCATCACATGTTTCTCAACGCAAGCAATGACTAGCCAGGTCTTTCCCCGGGAAGGAACAACCACGGGAAGGGCAGTCTCCAATGAAGGAAACCACCTATGCCAAAACATGGTATCCATCCACAGACAGCTGTTTCGGGGTATTGCCCCTCATCAGTGTGGAGTAGGAAACTGGCTAGTAGGAGCAATGCCTAGTGAAAGGCTATGAACATAAGGATGAGTGACCTCATGGAGATCAACATCCAACACTGCGGAGACACCATCACATGTTTCTCAACGCAGTGATCTAGAGCAATGCCCCCATCCCTTATGGGAAATATGCAAAAGCATGTAAATCAACAGCCGCGGAGACACCATCACATGTTTCTCAACGCAAGCAATGACTAGCCAGGTCTTTCCCCGGGAAGGAACAACCACGGGAAGGGCAGTCTCCAATGAAGGAAACCACCTATGCCAAAACATGGTATCCATCCACAGACAGCTGTTTCGGGGTATTGCCCCTCATCAGTGTGGAGTAGGAAACTGGCTAGTAGGAGCAATGCCTAGTGAAAGGCTATGAACATAAGGATGAGTGACCTCATGGAGATCAACATCCAACACTGCGGAGACACCATCACATGTTTCTCAACGCAGTGATCTAGAGAAATGCCCCCATCCCTTATGGGAAATATGCAAAAGCATGTAAATCAACAGCCGCGGAGACACCATCACATGTTTCTCAACGCAAGCAATGACTAGCCAGGTCTTTCCCCGGGAAGGAACAACCACGGGAAGGGCAGTCTCCAATGAAGGAAACCACCTATGCCAAAACATGGTATCCATCCACAGACAGCTGTTTCGGGGTACCTCATCACAGGTCCTGTGCACAGAGCAGTCATATATGTGGCGGACACTCCTGGTCTTATGCTTTCTGGGCCGGTTCCTCCTGTGAGTCCTATTAACCCTTTCGCTCCCTGTATTCTCCTTTCTGACTAGGACAATATCTGAATTCGGACAGTGTGACAGAAATTTAAGCAATGTGGAAGGAAAAAATGACAATTTTACTTTTTTCCTCACAAAAATGTGACTTTAGCCCCAAAATTGGCAGCGTAACAAATCCTTATTTCCCCCACTGTAGTTTGTAGACTCCATATACAGATCCCTTAAGTGAGAAAAGAGCTGAATTCCCCACTTAAGTTATTGCATTTTGGAAATTGCCCCCACTGGGAATTTATCTCCAGGTAAAGGCACAATTGTGTCTCCATGGGGGTTGTGCTCGCAGCCCAACATCGTGTGACCCTCCAAAGAAATGCCACCCCGCACCATTACTGACCACTGCCAAACTGGTCATGCTGAAGGATGTTGCAGACAGCAGATCGCTCTCCACGGCGTCTCCAGACTCTGTCACGTCTGTCACATGTGCTCAGTGTGAACCTGCTTTCATCTGTGAAGAGCACAGGGCGCCAGTGGTGAATTTGCCAACCCTGGTGTTCTGTGGCAAATGCCAAGCGTCCTGTACGGTGTTGGGCTGCGAGCACAATCCCCATCTGTGGGCATCGGGCCCTCAGACCATCCTCATGGAGTCAGTTTCTAACCGTTTGTACAGACACATGCACATTTGTGGCCTGCTGAAGATCATTTTGCAGGGCTCTGGCAGTGCTCCTCCTGTTCCTCCTTGCATAAAGGTGGAGGTAGCGGTCCTGCTGCTGGGTTGGTGCCCTCCTACGGCCCCCTCCACATCTCCTGGTGTACTGGCCTATTCCTGGTAGCGCCTCCAGCCTCTGGACACTACGCTGACAGACACAGCAAACCTTCTTGCCACAGCTCGCATTGATGTGCCATCCTGATTGAGCTGCACTACCTGAGCCACTTGTGTGGGTTGTAGAGTCCGTCTCATGCTACCACGAGTGTGAAAGCACAACCAACATTCAAAAGTGACTAAAACATCATCCAGAAGCATTGGTACTGAGATGTGGTCTGTGGTCCCCACCTGCAGAACCACTCCTTTATTGAGGGTGTCTTGATAATTGCCAATAATTTCCATCTGTTGTCTATTCCATTTGCACAACAGCATGTGAAATTGATTGTCAGTCAGTGTTGCTTCCTAAGTGGACAGTTTGATTTCACAGAAGTTTGATTTACTTGGAGTTATATTCTGTTGTTTAAGTGTTCCCTTTATTTTTTTGAACAGTGTATATAGATTGATAGATTTTTTTTTCTTTGCATTGGAGGGTCCAATTCCAGCTATTGCTGTGGGATCTGTGATTTCTATCTACTCCACTGTGTACAGGATAATAGAGTATAATAAAGTAGTTATGGATGAGACGTAACTAACATTGTGCAGTGACTCTGCTTTCCATATAGTGATGGATATTTCTTGTTGATGAAACTGTGATTTTTTTTTCAACTTCAAACCTTTTTTAAACCCCTCTGATCAGTGCGATCATACAACATACAAGCCTCTGATGGCTCCGGTGATGCCCTGTACTACTGTAGTGCCGTGTATCATCACTGCCTGTCAGTGTAATACTAACGGCCCCATACACATGAGATCAGAGTTGGCTGAACGGTCATTTGGCAGACGGCGATCTCTCCCGACTCCCCCATACACACAAATATTCCAGCTTTCCTGTGGTCTGTATGAGAGAGTCGCCTCCAGACTCCTCTAGAGGAGGATTATCTACAGGAAGAACAGACGGATTATCCTCTGAAATTCAGGATGCCGGATCCTTCTCTGTCCTGACATCATCTGTCGGGAGGCCCCCAAATACATTATGTGATCGGCCAAACCCCCCGAAGTCAGTGCTTTCATGGAACTTTAGTCTAATGTGTATGGGGGCGTTATAAGGTAACTTATTGGACGCTGCCTCTGGCCCGACCTAATAGACCTTCATACATTGCAGCCCAGACCCCGTTATTAGGCATGTAAGTATCGCAGTAACTAGGCCGCCCCATACTATCGAGTACTTGGAGGCGGGGGGCATTCAGCCAAACTCTGTCACACCTTCTTAGATGTCATGTTTGCTTTTCAGGGTTGTTGTTGCAGCCTCATCTGTGCCGTCCCTGCGGTGTACATCTATGTTCTGGGGCCCAAAAAGATTAATTTCTTTTTAATAAATGTTTAACATGTTAAAAACTATAAAATGTGTTTTGCTTTTTACATATTTTTTTCTTCTTACAAGAATTGTTGGAGCCAATTTTCCTTAGAAACATTTAAATTTCGGCTTTTTCTGGAGTTTTTCTTGTAACATAGGAAAGTCTAAGGCCAGAAATAAACCCCATAAATCACTGTACATGGAGACTTTGAGATCAGATCATTTCTGTCCGCGTTGATTGTGGAAACAAAAAATCTTTTCTAAAAGCCTCAAACTTCTGTGTGTGACTCAGAGCTGAGATCTAACGGGATAGAAGATTCCAGTGCGGGGAAGACGGGAAACCTTCATATAGACGGCCGGTGGGGATGGAGGCAGTGACCGACTCTGGCCAAATCTGTCTCTAGAGCCGCAGTAGAAGATGAAGATGTCGTCCTCACCATGAAGGAGTTATTTCTCATGTCGCGTGTAATGAATCTCTCCTGCAGTATTGCTAATACCGATTTCAGTGTCTGTAATGAGACGAGAATTAGCATTATGGAAGATGAGTCTATGAGGAACGTGTTCAGCTGCCGACTCCGAGGAGGAAACTGCTTGTTGTCTGTGGCCTAAATATATAGGTTTTATTAGTAGATGTCAGGGGAGAAAACTAAACCCTGTAAGATAATAAATCTCCTCATATGTTTCCCTTATTATCTCCAGTAATTGTATTATTACACAGGATTCTTATGATGTTACATCGGATCATCTTCTTCTCATTCAGGTCTCTACAATATCGGATCCTCTCAGTGAAGATCTTCTACAAAAGAGAATTTTCCTGGTTTACCCATCAAGGATGGATATGGACAGAGACAAGATGGCGGAGAGGATATTACACCTCACCCTAGAGATCCTCCTCCGTCTCACTGGAGAGGTGAGAGATTCTGATGATGTCACATTACATCATTCTTATCTATGGGAATAACAGATGGACAGAACTGGAGAGGTGAGGACTCTGGAAATGTCTGTAGTGAGAGTTATTAATGTGTCTCTCCATTACCAGGATTACACAGTGGTGAAGAAGACCTCTAGTGATCGCTGTCAGGACCCTGTGTCTGAGGGATGGGGAAGACCCCTGAGCCAAATCACGGGGCCTCCACCTCTCCCCCTGATCCATGAGGACATCAATGACCAGAAGATCCTAGAACTCATCTACAAGATGATTGAGCTGCTAACTGGAGAGGTGACATTGCTGGGAATGCTGGGACATTATTACTATTTATTTATAAAGCACCATTGGTTCCATGGTGCTGTACATGAGAAGGGGTTACATAGAATTACAGATATCACCGACAGTAAACAAACTAACAATGACAGACTGATACAGAGGGGAGAGAGGACCCTGCCCTTTCGAGCTTACATGCTACAGGATGGTGGGGAAGGAGACAGTAGGTTGGGGGGTTGCAGCAGTTCCGGTGTTGGTTGAGGTGATATCTGCGGTAGTGGTTAAGAGGTAGTGGAGTCATTGCAGGCTGTAGGCTTTTTTGAAGAGGTGGGTTTTCAGGTTCCGTCTGAAGGATCCGAGTGTGGTTGATAGCCGGACGTGTTGGGGCAAAGAATTCCAGCGAATAGGGGCACTTCGGGAGAAGTCTTGGAGGCGGTTGGGTGAGGAGCGAATAAGTGTGGAGGAGAGAAGGAGGTCTTGGGAGGACCAGAGTTTACGTGAGGGAAGGTATCAGGAGATTAGTTCAGAGACATATGGGGGAGACAGGTTATAGATGGCCTTGTAGGTCAGTATTAGTAAATTGAATTGGATACGCTGAGGGAATGGGAGCCAGTGAAGAGATTTGCAGAGGGGAGAAGCAGAGGAGTAGCGAGGAGAGAGATGAATTAGTCAGGCGGCAGAGTTAAGGATGGACTGGAGAGATGCAAGGGTGTTAGCAGGGAAGCCACAGAAAAGGATGTTGCAATAGTCGAGGTGGGAGATGATGAGGGCATGCACAAGTAGTTTAGTAGATTGAGAGTTGAGGAAGGGACAGATTCTGGAAATATTTTTGAGCTGGAGGCGGCAGAAGGTGGAGAGAGCTTGGATGTGCGGTTTGAAGGACAGGGCAGAGTCAAGGGTTACTCCCAGGCAGTGGACCTCGGGTAGGGGGGAAAGCGTGATGTCAATTGTTATAGAAATGTCGGGTAAGGAAGATCTGTGAGATGGGGGAAAGATGATGAGTTCAGATTTGTCCACATTGAGTTTGAGGAAGCGAGAGGAGAAAAAAGAGGATATGGCTGATAGACACTCTGGGATTCTGGAGAGCAGTGAGGTGACGTCTGGGCCAGAGAGGTAGATCTGAGTATCATCGGCATAAAAGTGGTACTGGAATCCATGGGACTCCATGTTGCCCCAGGCCAAGTGTATAGATTGGGAAGAGTAGGGGTCCTAGAACAGAGCCTTGGGGGACTCCAACAGAGAGAGGGTGGGATGAGGAGGTAGTGTGGGAGTGGGAGACGCTGAATGTGCGGTTGGAAAGGTATGAGGAAATCCAGGATAGGGCGAGATCTTTGATGCCGAAGGAGGAGAGGATGTGTAGTAGGAGTCAGTGGTCAACTGTGTTGAAAGCAGAGGACAGGTCTAGAAGGAGGAGTATAGAGTGTTGTCCCATAGATTTGGCTGTAAGTAGGTAATTGGTAATTCTGGTCAGGGCTGTCTCAGTGGAATGATGGGGGCGGAAGCCAGATTGTAGATTGTCAAAGAGCAAGTTAGATGAGAGGTGGGAGGAAAGGTGAGCGTGGACATGCTGCTCCAGGAGTTTAGAAGCGAATGGGAGCAGCGATATTGGGCGATAGCTAGATGTGGCTATTGGGTCGAGGGTCGGCTTTTTAAGGATAGGCGTGATTGTGGCATGTTTGAAAGCAGAAGGGAAGGTACCAGAAGTAAATGATAGGTTGAAGAGGTGGTTTAGGGATGGAATAAGAGTGGTGGCGAGGTTGTGGAGGAGGTGAGATGGCATAGGATCAAGTGCACAAGTGGTGAGGTGTGATTTGGAGAGATGAGCAAGCTCCCCTTCAGTGATGTTATATAGGGAGGTTATGGGGTTTGGGCTTTGGTCTGGTGTGTAAAGGGGTTGTGGTGGTTGAGCAATAAAGACATGCCATGTTTGGGCCATCTTGTTTTTGAAGTGTGCGCAAAGTCCTCGGCAGAGATGAGGGAGGTTGGAGGGGGCAGTGGTGGGTGGAGGAGGGAGTTAAAAGTACTGAACAACTGTTTGGGGTTGTGGGATAAGGAAGATACAAGGGATGTAAAGTAGGCCTGTTTAGCAGAGGTGAGGGCAGATTTGAATGCAAGTGTTGCTTGTTTTAGTGCAGTGAAGTCGTCTTGCGAATGCGTTTTCTTCCAGCGCCGTTCTGCAATTCTGAATGCTTGCCGAAGCTTTTTAGTGGTGTTATTGTGCCAGGGTTGTCTATTGATTCGTCGCACTCTGTTATGCATGACAGGGGCGACCGGGTCGATGGCTGATGCAAGAGTGGCATTGTAGAAACTAGTGGCAGTGTCTGTGTCGTGGAGTGAAGATATGGAGGACAGTGGTAGAATAGAGTAAGAGAGTTTGTGAGTGTCTAGATGTGTGAGGTTTCTGCGGGGGTGCGCATGCTGCTGGACATGGGTGACAGGTGAGGAGGACAGGGATGAGAAAGTGCGTAGATGGTGGTCAGATAGAGGGGAGGTGGTGAAGTTAGAAAGACAGCAGAGGCGGGTGAAAACCAGGTCTAATGTATGTCCGTCTGTGTGGGTGGCTGAGGAGGACCACAGAGTAAGTCCAAAGGATGATGTAAGGGACAGGAGTTTGGAGGCTGCTGAATGGTGGTTGTCAATGGGGATGTTGAAGTCACCCATGATGATGGTGGGAATGTCAGCAGAGAGAAAGTGAAGGAACCAGGTGGAGAATTGGTCAATGAAGGCAGTGGTCGGACCTGGAGGTCGGTATAGGACGGCCACTTGGAGGTTGGAGGGAGAGTAGATGCGGACAGAGTGGACTTCAAAAGAGGGGAGGATAAGGGAGGGTAGAGGTTGGATTGGGTTGAAGCTGCAATTGGAAGAAAGGAGAAGGCCCACTCCCCCGTCATGTCTGTTGCCAGGGCGAGGAGTGTAGGTGAAGTGGAGGCCGCCGTAACCTAGCACAGCAGGGGAGGCAGTGTCGGAGGGTGTCAGCCATGTTTCGGTGAGGCCAAGGAAGGAAAAATTACGAGAGGTAAAGAGGTCGTGAATCACATGGAGTTTATTGCAGATGGAGCTGGCATTCCAGAGTGATCCAAAGAGTGGGAGCAGGGTGGTGGGTGTCAAGGGCATGGATTTGAGGTGGGAAAGATTTCTGGTGTTTGTGTTGATTTGGGAACGATAGAAGGGGGTAATAATGGGAGGTATGGGCTGTGGGGGTCCAGGGTTGAGAGATATATCGCCAGCAGTGAGGAGAAGCAGAGAGAGGGAGAGCATGTGGGAGAAGGAGGGTGGGTGGCTTGTTTTGTATTTTATTAGGAGAGCTCTGAGGTCAAGGAGCAGGTCAGCAGAGGAGGTCAGGTGGGGAGGCCAGAGGGAAGAAGAGATTATTATTTGGTTGGCGGGTGATGGGGTTTGCGGATAGCGAAGGAGAGTGAGGAGTAGTGGAGCCAAAACTGTTAGTGCGTATGTCAGCATGGTGAGAGTAATATAAAAGGCAAAAGAAATTTAGTACATCTTAATGCAGCAGTTAGTCATACCTTCTGGTCACTTCAGGCTCATTTCAGATGTTATCCTTAGAAAACATCCTTGCAATGACAGACCGAGGTCAGACAGACCTCTTAGTCTGAATTTATACTAACTTAACAGCACATGAAAGGGCCCAGGTGTGATCAGAAAGGGAGGAGCAGCAGGGAGACTGGATGCAGACACAGGAGACGATTAATTAAAGTCACAAGAGGAAATGCAAAGGGAGATAGTATTGCAGCCAGAACACATACCAGTGATAGCAGACAGATACAGGGGTGATTGGGGTTCAGGAAAGCTGGGTGATGATGGTATTGCAGCCTGAACACATACCAGTGATAGCAGACAGATACAGGGGTGATTGGGGTTCAGGAAAGATGGATGATGATGGTATTGCAGCCGGGATACATACCATTGATAGCAGACAGATACAGGGGTGATGATGGTATTGCAGCCGGGATACATACCATTGATAGCAGACAGATACAGGGGTGATTGTGGTTCAGGAAAGATGGGTGATGATGGTATTGCAGCCAGAACACATACCTGTGGATGAAGCAGATCAATTGTCAGAGTGATAGTAATAGTGAAGCATAGTAATAATAATAATGAAGCATCTAGAGCAAGGGAGTCATTTTCAGGCATATTTCAGATGTTATCCTTAGAACGACATCCTTGGAATGACAGACCGACATTATACAGTAACACTATGAAGAGATCGGGGGGGATTGACGGTATCATTGTGTGTGTCAGGTTCCTATAAGGTGTCACGATGTCGCTGTCTATTTCTCCATGGAGGAGTGGGAGTATATAGAAGGACACAGAGATCTATACAAGGACGTCATAATGGAGGTTCCCCAGCCCCTCACATCTCCAGGTAATAGACAGGACTAAATACACACCGCATATAATATATGTAGAGAATGAATTCAGTCCCTGCATGTGTTTCCTCCAGATCTATCCAGTAAGAGGACAACACCAGAGAGATGTCCCCGTCCTCTTCTTCCACAGGACTGTAACCAAGAAGATCCCAGTGTTCCTCAGGATCATCAGGTAGATGGAGAGAAGGTGTCAGGAGATCTCCCCTATGATGTGTAGACGGCTGTGAAGGTCTTGTGCTCAGTCTTGTTTTATCCACCAGTATTATATGTTTTATACTTGTGTGATGAGAACGGTAGAGATGGCAGGATTAGAGCTGACACCAGTGACCGGAGGTAAACTTTTTACCTCCAATCACAGCTGAGCGGTTATGCTGTGTTCTGACAACGTGGGAACCACGGCTCTGTGACCGGCGGGGATGATTTTACCGCCAATCAGAAGCGCTACACCGGTGTTTACCGCACCTTCACACAGCTTGGGAAACACCGGCTTTTGTGCTGTGCATGATCGGCTATATTCTGCTATTAAATCAGCAAAAGTGTTGTGCCTGCCATCTGATGTATATACTTCTCATCAAGTTCTTGTTAAGTGAAGGAAAGTCTATTTTTTAACTTTGGTCTCCCTCATTCATCTCCATACTATCTGGTCTGGGCCTACAACGACAGCATGCAATCTCCGGAGTCGGGAGATATGACTCTGCTATAATGTGTGTGTGTGTGTATATATATATATATATATATATATATATAATTATACTATACTAGATGGTGGCCCGATTCTAACGCATCGGGTATTCTAGAATATGTATGTAGTTTATTTATGAAGATTTAAGAATAATGCAATGAATGTTCGGGCGGTGTAGAAAATTGCTTTGGAAAGGCTTCTGGAATCGACTTTGGGATTGCCCCTTGCAGACCTGGGGGGCTGGACCCTCATCTGACCTTGTTTTCCCTGGGCACACCGCTGGTGAAGTTTCCCTCTCTGCCTGCTGCACGCGCCATCTTCTTCCTTTGTGGTGACGTCACCGCTACCCGATGTTCGGCCGGTGTGGAGATTTCCTTCTGAACAGTATCTGCGTCCTGCCTTATGCTTGCCCTTTGCCGAACGGGGTTTTTTCGCCCTCCTCTGCTCAAGTTAAGGCAGGGCACATCGTTGGTGAAGTTCCTGTGGAGGACTGCTGCGGCGCCATCTTCCTCCACCTTCAGTGACGTCCCCGGGCGCGACCAATCAGCGACGCGGGATTTCCGTTACAGACAGAATTAGACGAATATATATATATACTAGATGGTGGCCCAATTCTAACGCATCGGGTATTCTAGAATATGGCCAAATTCGCATGCGTTTTGCCGCAGAAAACATGCGTTTTTCACGCGCGGAATTCAAGCGCATACCAAACGATTTGAAGCATCACTTGGAATGTGATTGACAGGTTGGTCACACTTGTGAAGCATAGTGTTTTTGACAATTGTGATCAACTTTTTACTATTGATTGAAACCACAATTTTTTGCAAGTATTTAAATAGGCACTCCAACACATTAATCCACACTTGCGGGTAAAAAAGAATATTACTCCTTCTTATCCAAAATGAAGCGAACCACAATTATATTACCAACATGTAACTTTATTAAACAAAATAAAGACATTTAAAATTGGCTACATATTCATTGTTTCCTGATAACCTACCCCAAAAGGGGAAAAAAACAGCAGACAATTATCTCTGTTTTGTTTAATAAAGTTACATGTTTTTAATATAATTGTGGTTCGCTTCATTTTGGATAAGAAGGAGTAATATTCTTTTTTGTCCGCAAGTGTGTATTTTTACTATTGATGATGCCTATGCAGCATCAATAGTAAAAGATAGCATGTAAAAAAGAATAAAAAAAAATTAAAAAAAGGTTATTCTCACCTTCCGACGGTCCCCGGACTCTTTCTTTCCTCTCCACGCTCCCGGCATCTTCCGTTCCCAGTTATGCTTAGCGCGAATTACCGGAGATGACGTCACTCTCGAGAGCACGATGCTTGCGAGATTGCGACGTCATCAGCGGTCTTTCTCGCAAAGCATTACTGGGAACGGAAGATGCCGGCTGCGTGGTTAGAGGCGGGAGAGCTCCGGGGGCCGTCGGAGGGTGAGTATATCACTATTTTTTGCTTTAATTCTATTTTTACAGGTTTATGGTACCCACGGTCCAGAGGAGTCTCCCGACTCCTAGCGCCGCTGATCTCCCGACGGTAGCGGTGGCGTGTGTCCTTCAAATTCCGGACTGCGCCTGCGCACTGCGCCTGTCGCTGATTGGTTGCGGCCTGCCGGCCACGACCAATCAGCGACACGGGATTTCCGTTACAGACAGACAGAGTTAGACGATTATATAAATAGATATATATATATATATATATGTTATATATAGCTGACCCGTGGAAGCGCTGATAGGCCGTCATCAGAGTTTACTCACTCCTTTCTTCAGCCTCCCGGCCATGAAGTTTTAAACTTTTGCTACAAATAAACTACGGACTTTCAATATGGATCGGTGAGTGCTTCAGTCCTTACTTTCTTTGATGGTGAAATTATATATATATATATATATAGATATATTCTGTATATATGTGTATATATATATGTTTGGCAGAGTCATATCTCCCGACTCTGCAGATTGCTGCTGTCATTGTATTATTACACAGGATTCTTATGATGTTACATCGGATCATCTTCTTCTCATTCAGGTCTCTACAATATCGGATCCTCTCAGTGAAGATCTTCTACAGAAGAGAATTTTCCTGATTTACCCATCAAGGATGGATATGGACAGAGACAAGATGGCGGAGAGGATGTTACACCTCACCCTAGAGATCCTCTTCCGTCTCACTGGAGAGGTGAGAGATTCTGATGACGTCACATTACATCATTCTTATCTATGGGAATAACAGATGGACAGAACTGGAGAGGTGAGGACTCTGGAAATGTCTGGAGTGAGATTTATTAATGTGTCTCTCCATAACCAGGATTACACAGTGGTGAAGAAGACCTCTAGTGATCACTGTCAGGACCCTGTGTCTGAGGGATGTGGAAGACCCCTGAACTCAATCACGGGGCCTCCACCTCACCCCCTGATCCATGAGGACATCAATGACCAGAAGATCCTAGAACTCATCTACAAGATGATTGAGCTGCTGACTGGAGAGGTGACACTGCTGGGAATGCTGGGACATTATACAGTAACACTATGAAGGGATCGGGGGGATGACGGTATCATTGTATGTGTCAGGTTCCTATAAGGTGTCAGGATGTCGCTGTCTATTTCTCCATGGAGGAGTGGGAGTATTTAGAAGGACACAGAGATCTGTACAAGGACGTCATAATGGAGGTTCCCCAGCCCCTCACATCACCAGGTAATAGACAGGACTAAATACACACGGCCTATAATTATCTGTATGTAGAGAATTAATTCAGTCCCTGTATGTGTTTCCTCCAGATCTATCCAGTAAGAGGACAACACCAGAGAGATGTCCCCGTCCTCTTCTTCCACAGGACTGTAACCAAGAAGATCCCAGTGCTCCTCAGGATCATCAGGTAGATGGAGAGAAGGTGTCAGGAGATCTCCCCTATGATGTGTAGACGGCTGTGAAGGTCTTGTGCTCAGTCTTGTTTTATCCACCAGTATTATATGTTTTATACTTGTGTAATGAGAACGGTGGAGATGGCAGGATTAGAGCTGATCATAGATGGGACTTCTCCATCTGTCGGTGACTTTTACAATATTTGTTTCAGGGTGAAGGTCTGACCCATCTTAATACTACAGAGACATATGTGAGAGATGATGAGTGGTGTAAAGAGAAGATTCCCACATATGACTACCCAGGTAAGTAGTAACCACTGAATGCAGAGAAGTCACAGATTCCTCTCAGTCACCGGCTGTGGCTGCTTTATCGGTGGTGTAGTCCGGCCGTATTACCATGATCACCATTTTGCCTCTAGACCACAACATTCTCCTCCACCCAAAACTGTTCAAATGACTTTGGGCATTGAAAGCCCTTTTCTATAGAACTTACAACCTGGAGGATCCACCTACTCCCTGGTATTAGTGTGAGGGTGATCCCTTAAAGAGAGATCTATATGATTACTTGTACCTAACCCAATATAGGCCGAGTGCGCGCTTAAAGAGTCACACCGAACACAGAGTTAGATGTCTACTCCTTTCTCAGCAAAGGCTTGCACACAACTGAAGTTTATTCTCAAGACAAAGAGACAGGAAATGGGTGTCACACAATCTTCTGAGTAGCCAGTGTCAGTCTATGATAGGTCCATTTCAGCTTCACTTCCATATATGGTATCCAGTATCTCAGCTTCTGCATTCCAAGGATTCCTTCCAAGGTGTTGTCTGAAGACACAGACGCCATCTTGGTACACCATATCTGAACTGACTTATATAAGGTTAGCTGCGTTGTACAGTACCATGAAAGTGAATGTAAATTGAAAAACGCTGTGCACATGCTGCAGAAAAATCTGCGTGGAAACGCTGCGGGTTCATGTCAATTCTTTGTGCGGATCTGCAGCGTTTCTGCACCCATTGACTTGCATTAAGTCGGGCATATCCGGAGCAAAACCGCAGATCTAAAAAATATCTGCGTTTTTGCTGTGGATGAAACGCTGCAGATCGGGAGGGGGGGGAAGAGTGGGGGCGGCGTGTCGGCGGAGACTGTCTGCTTGTGTATGTGTGTGGGCGGTGACTGTGTGCGTGTATGGGCCTGTGTGTGCGGGGGTCATCAGGCGGTCTGCCGGGCTGTGCGAAGGTCATTAGGCATATGTCAGGGCTGTGCGGGGGTCATTAGGCATATGTCGGGGCTGTGCGGGGGTCATCGGGCGGTCTGCTGGGCTGTGCGGGGGTCATTAGGCATATGCCGGGGCTGTGCGGGGGTCATCAGTCGGTCTGCCGGGCTGTGCGGGGGTCATTAGGCATATGTCGGGGCTGTGCGGGGGTCATTGGGCGGTCTGCGGGTCTGTGCGGGGGTCATTAGGCACATGCCGGGGCTGTGCGGGGGTCATTAGGCATATGTCGGGGCTGTGCGGGGGTCATCGGGCGGTCTGCTGGGCTGTGCGTGGGTCATTAGGTATACGCCATGGCTGTGTGGGGGTCATTGCGCGGTCTGCCGGGCTGTGCGGGGGTCATTAGGCATATGTCGGGGCTGTGCGGGGGTCATTGGGCGGTCTGCCGGGCTGTGCAGGGGTCATTAGGCATATGCCGGGGCTGTGCGGGGGTCATTGGGCGGTCTGTCGGGCTGTGCGGGGGTCATTGGGCGGTCTGCGGGGCTGTGCGGGGGTCATTAGGCATATGCCGGGCTGTGCGGGGGTCATTAGGCATATGTCGGGGCTGTGCGGGGGTCATTGGGCGGTCTGCTGGGCTGTGCAGGGGTCATTAGGCATATGCCGGGGCTGTGCGGGGGTCATTGGGCGGTCTGCCGGGCTGTGCGGGGGTCATCAGGCGGTCTGCTGGGCTGTGCGGGGGTCATTAGGCATATGCCGGGGCTGTGCGGGGGTCATTAGGCATATGCCGGGCTGTGCGGGGGTCATTAGGCATATGCCGGGGCTGTGCGGGGGTCATCGGGCGGTCTGCTGGGCTGTGCGTGGGTCATTAGGCATACGCCGTGGCTGTGCGGGGGTCATTGGGCGGTCTGCCGGGCTGTGCGGGGGTCATTAGGCATATGTCGGGGCTGTGCGGGGGTCATTGGGCGGTCTGCGGGGCTGTGTGTACTACAAGTCCCATCGGGCTATGCCTGCTACACTGTCAGTGCTTATACACTTAGATTGGAAGGAAGGATCATCCCCGCGCTGCCGCAAGAAGAATTCCAGAAATTGTAGAGGTGTTAACGTGGTTTCTTCTACGTGTTTGGGGGGTTCAGGTGACCCCTTCATCAGGACATACCACAAATATTGTACCAAATCATTCTCAAACACTATCCGAAGCCAGGAAACATCTAGAAAAGATTAAATTACAAATTAATCTAATTTAAAGATAAAACCACTGCTGCCCCGAAGACACTGAGAGGTAATAATAAATCTGGGACCAAAGGAGCCAACTCTAATTCGGATCTGTCCAGTTCTCTCCCTCTTTCACTTCTTGAGTTCTCCATTCATGATACCACTCCAAGCATGTTGGTACCTTCACTAACCACTATCTCATTAGGTCCTGACGACCCTGATACCTCCACTCCACCAGCCCCACCAATGACACTATTGTAGTGGATCATTCAGATGCCTCTAAATCCGGGACGGTTCCTCTTTTACCCCGGGCAATAAAAAAACTCCCAACTGAACCAATTTTTTGTACCCAAAACCGTAAAAATAAAAAGCACTACAGAGGAACTAGGGGAGGGAGAAAAAGAGGAAAAATACCACCTTAACCCCTCCATTGCTAATGAATTAACTTCTAATATTTGTAATCTTTCTGACTACAAACTCTCTGAAAGTGAGGAATCCCTCCTATCTAGAGGATTGTCCTTCTGTCTCTCCAACAAACCTAAGGATTTTAATTTATTTTTAGATTTACAAATTTTCATAAGGAAATTAAACCTTAAAAGACATTTCTTTATTAAGGAAAATAAATCCAACCCTCCAACCAACACAGAAAATACTGAAGAAACAGATGAATGGTTTCACCTGAACGTACCTGCTAAGTCTAAATTTTATCCTGTTGAGGACAAAAGCCACCATCTATCTATTATCTATCTATCTATCCTTCTATCTATCTCTCTATCTATCCTTCTATCTATCTATCTATTATCTATCTATCCTATAGCTATCTATCTATTTCTCTATTTATTTATCCTTCTATCTATTTATCCTTCTATCTATTATCTATGTATCTGTGTGTTATGGAGTGTGGGTTGGACAAATGTAAATGAGGAGGTTGGACAGAAATGACATCACAAATCTTTTTTTTTTGTTAAATAAGATATCTTTATTTAGCTTACAAAAACGCATACAAATCCGCCTGAAAAACCGCAGCAAAAAGGCATCAAAGACGCAACTGAGTTTTCTCCCAAGAACTGTGGATTTTGTGCGGAAAAATCCGCGGCAAAATCTGCAACGTGTGCACGCAGCCTATATGTTGTTTGCGCACACTGCAAGACTCAGAAGTGAGAGCGGATTTTGCTGGATTGGTTTATGGAAACCTTGTTGCTTTTCAGCAGCCTTTGAGCCACTAATAGTGCGGGAACCTCTGTTTTTCCATTGACACATGATGGACCTGAGTGAGGACTTGTTTTTTGTGAGATGAGAATTGGTGTTATTTTCGCCTACGTAACATTGATTGGTTTCTTTATATTTGATACTAGATGTGTGCCCGATGCTATCGCATCGGGAGGGCAGTAACATCACGATGGGGGCAGCTTTGTGGTGCTGGGGGTGGCGGCCCACCCACTTCCATGCAGTCACAACTGGCAGGAAAGACTTTGTTTTGCGATCTGTGCTGGAGATGGTGTGCGGCGCTTCCAGAGGGTGGCCGCACCCAATCTCCAGCACAGGCCTCAAGTCGCAGTCTTTCCTGGTGACTGTGACTGCATGGAGGTGGGTGGGGAGGCAGCGGTGGGATCCGGCGCATGTAGTCAGACAGTGGGTCCTGGCGGGGGTCTGGCGGTGGCATCCCTCTCATTACTCCCCCCTCATTACACCCTCTCATTATACCCCCTTTATTACACCCCTCTCTTTATACCCCCTCGTTACACCCCTTTAACAGCCTCATGATCGCAGTGATGGCCGGGATCCGAGCGGTGGCCGGGATCCGAGTAGCGGTCGGGATCCCAGCGCCGGTAGGGATCACAGTGGCAGCCTGGATATAAGCGGCAGCTGGGATCCCAGGGGTATTCGGGATCGCAGCTGCGTCCTGGATCTGAGCGGCATCACTTGGGTGTACCAAAATAGCGGTCGGCGTACTTCCGGTGCGGCGCAGTGGATTGTGGGATTCGGGGACATCCAGATGGAAGTGGATGACAGACAATTTAAGGCAATTATATATATACATTTGGGAGGCAGAATGAACAAACAGTTGAACACCGCACACTACTGGCTCATCCAACAAGGTTTTCAATTAGACTGTGAACTGTCATTGTCTTGGTAAATAAAGTTTTTTACATAGCTTGCCATTTTTTAAGTAGAAGTGTTGAAAAATATAAACCTCAAGGATATTTTATTTAAAAAAATTGTTTATTATGTTAGATGACTGTACCAGGAGATCAGAGGGACAGCTGACATCTTCAATTTTTAAATCTGATGATCTTGATATCCTACAAGATACACCTGAAATGAATGCCGTTACTCCAGACACATCATCATCCATTCACAGCAAAGATCTGTCATCTGAACCTATGAAACATGTCCCATCTTCTGATTCTTTACTGACTACTAAGGAAAATCAAAGTCACAAAAGAGGCATTAAAAAACAAACTGCTCCTAAAGCAAAGAAGTCATTTTCATGTTCAGAATGTGGTAAATATTTTACACGGAAATCAGATTTTGTTACTCACCAGAGAATTCACACAGGGGAGAAGCCTTTTTCATGTTCAGAATGTGGGAAATGTTTTAATCATAAAGGGAATCTTAATGAACACCATAGAACTCACACAGGGGAGAAGCCTGTTTCATGTTCAGAATGTGGGAAATGTTTTATCAATAAATCAGTTTGTGTTAAGCACCAGAGAATCCACACAGGAGAGAAGCCTTTTTCATGTTTAGAATGTGGGAAATGTTTTGCACATAAATCACATTTTGTTACCCACCAAAGAACTCACACAGGGGAGAAGCCTTTTTCCTGTTCTGAATGTGGGAAATGTTTTGCACATAAATCACATTTTGTTACCCACCAAAGAACTCACACAGGGGAGAAGCCTTTTTCCTGTTCAGAATGTGGGAAATGTTTTAACACTAAATCAGAATGTGTTATGCACCAGAGAACTCACACAGGAGAGAAGCCTTTTTCATGTTTAGAATGTGGGAAATGTTTTAACACTAAATCAGATTGTGTTATGCACCAGAGAACTCACACAGGAGAGAAGCCTTTTTCATGTTCAGAATGTGGGAAATGTTTTATCAATAAATCAGTTTGTGTTAAGCACCAGAGAACTCACACAGGGGAGAAGCCTTTTTCATGTTCAGAATGTGGGAAATGTTTTAACCTTAAAAGGAATCTTGATGAACACCATAGAACTCACACAGGGATGAAGCCTGTTTCATGTTCAGAATGTGGGAAATGTTTTAGCAGTAAATCAGCCTGTGCTAAGCACCATAGAATCCACACAGGAGAGAAGCCTTTTTCATGTTCAGAATGTGGGAAATGTTTTATCAGTAAATCAGCTTGTGCTAAGCACCATAGAATCCACACAGGAGAGAAGCCTTTTTCATGTTCAGAATGTGGGAAATGTTTTAAATTTAAAAGGAATCTTGATGAACACCATAAAACTCACACAGGGGAGAAGCCTGTTTCATGTTCAGAATGTGGGAAATGTTTTATCAGTAAATCAGCTTGTGTTAAGCACCAGAGAACTCACACAGGAGAGAAGCCTTTTTCATGTTTAGAATGTGGGAAATGTTTTAACAGTAAATCAGATTGTGTTAAACACCAGAGAACTCACACAGGAGAGAAGCCTTTTTCATGTTTAGAATGTGGGAAATGTTTTAACCAGAAAGGGAGTCTTGATGAACACCATAGAACTCATACAGGGGAGAAGCCTTTTTCATGTTCAGAATGTGGGAAATGTTTTACAAGGAAATCAAATTGTGTTAAGCACCAGAGAACCCACATACAGGAGAAGCCTTTTTCCTGTTAATGTGGGAAATTTTTTAACCAGGAAGCGCTTCTTGATCGCCATCAGAGCAGTCACACAGAGGAGAAGCCATTTTCATTTTCTTAATGTAGGAAATATTTTACTTGGAAATCAACTGTTAATAAACATCAGAGATGTCACATAGGGGAGAAGCCTTTTTTTATATTCATAATGTTGGAATAGTTTTAACCAAAATTAAATGTTCTTAAATGGGTTGTCTCTTGTCATTCCTCATGTTTGCTGACAAAAGGATAAAACTAAACTTTATTAATTCCAAATATAAAGCTATACCCATAATTCACCCCCTGAAGATTAGTCAGAAGGTGACTAATAGAAAAAACATATACCCCACATCTCAGTATATAGGGTGAGGTGAGGTTTACACACTCACTCTCCAAGCCTCTCATTTCTGCGGGTTTCATCGTCCTCACCAAAGGCGACTCATCAAGAGACTATTTAATATTGACCTATATTCAAGCGAG